>NC_050522.1:14666631-14734226 GCF_002922805.2 Oryzias melastigma
GACATCTCCAGTATTAGAGGGTTAAACTAAGATGATTTTACTTTTAAAAACTTTCTTGATTAGATCAATTTTATTGCAAGACAAAAACTGTTTTTTTACTTTAAAATTCCAATTTGTATGGTGTAGTTTGGTGTACTTGGTTTGGTGTACTTTAAACTCAGAATTCTGACTTTAAAGTCAGAATTCTGAGATTAAAGTCAGAATTTTTTATGGGCTTTTTTTTTTTCAGTGGCCCTAATCCTCTTCCGTAAAGTAGTAAATGTATTACTCTAAATCTCATAAATTTATGAGAAAAAAAAGTGATAAATTAACGTGTTTTAAAGTCGTAAATTTACTACTTTATATATGTAGATTTATGAGAAAAATAAGTCAAATATATGTGAAAAAGTAATAAATTTACAAGAGAAAAGTCATAACTGTTAAATTACGAGAAAAAAGTTGTTTATTTATGACTTTAAAAGTCATATGCTAAATTTATGACTTTTTTCTTCTAAATATGTGTTTTAAAGTCATAAATGTATGACTTTAAAACACATATATTTACAACAAAACAAAGCCAAGCATTTACAAGAAAAAAATTTGAAAATCAAGATTATCACTTGATCCTGTCCATACAACTTAAATGACAGTCGTAACAGGAACCAGGTCACCAAGGAATCCTTTATTTGTTTAATAATTTTTATCTTAGAATTGTGTCAACAGATTTATGAAAATATCAAATGAAAGCAAAATGCAAGGACAAATTGTCATATTGTCATATATACAAAATCATATTTTTACAGAACTGCTTCCTGCGGGTCAGTAGTAAAGTCAGTTTTGCCCTTAAACTTATAGTTTCCTGGAGTATGTCCCAGTTTCATTCAGACACACCTACCAAAGTGAAGCTGGTTGTTAAAAGCTGTCGGTGTGGTGACTATGAGATAAGACCAAAAGTTTGCTTCGATTGCACAATTGGAGAAGTACAAAATATGGAAGAAAAAGTCTTCATGGATTTGGGAAAAAAAGCTCTTAACACTATACTGAAAGTGGAACGAGGCTATCAGACGTGGTGGGAACGTGTGTGAAAGTGCTTCAATCCATGTATGAGGCCAGTGAAGCAGTGGTAAGATGTTCTGTTGGAGTGACAGATGGGTTCAAGATAGGGTGGGATTACTTCAGGGATCGACTCTGAGCTCCTTTTTATTCACAATAGTGATGGACAGCCTGACAGATGTAGCGAGGCAGGAGCCCCAGCGGACTCGCATGTTCGCTGACGATACTGTGATTTGTAGGGAGCAGTTTGAAGGAAGCCTGGAAAAGTGAAGGCGTACACAGGAGAGAGGAGACATGAAAGTTTATGCTAAGCAGAAAACATGAGTGTGGGACATACAGTATAATGTTAAAAATGCAAGGTGAGGAGACTGTTATGGATTGAAATATCTGGGGTCAGCCACACTAAGACGTTTCACAAGGTGGAAGATCTGAGGAATGCAGGGAGGGTGAAGCCAGTGATGATGGATGCTGATATGTACCAGATGTATGGCAGCAAGACTGAAAGTTATGGTTTAAAACAGGTTTAACGAACATGTTTCAAACATGCTTCTGCCTTTATTCCCAAATTTTGAAGCAATAGAAAAGTCCCAAATAACGCAATAACGCAGATATTTTCTTCCAACTATTGTTTTTAATGCATACTGCTTTATTTAATGTCTACTGTGGAAGGGGTTTTACAATTAGTGGATCTATTTGAGCGCATATTTTTGTGCAGTTTTGGAGAGTGTTTTATTTGACAAATCCATGACGTATGAGTGAAATGAATAGAGCTTCAAACTTTATACCTCAGTCATAACTGCCCTTACGGGTGGATGTGGACTTTCTGCAGGCAAAAAATGTCTTTTGGAGCACACACAAAATGTTAAGACCACTTGTCGAGCGCCTTATACCTACACATTCTCACCCCCAACTCCTCATATCTGGATGGAAAGTTCAGGCCCCCTCCACACACCCTTTAGGTGTCCCCAACTTGTTGTTTTTTGTCGAGCTGGCTGTTCCTATTTAAGTACAGGTCCCTAACCAACGCCGGCCCGAGGGCCGCTTGGTACCAGACCACAGACGCTAATCAGGGGTTCCCAACCCTGCAGATGTGGACCCTGGTGCTGGGGCACAGTGACGTCCTCAGGATGCAATACTGGATGTGGAACCAGTGGGTGCTGGTACCGCGTTAGGGTGCTTGGTCTTCTGATACCATTGGTCCACATCTGGAGGGTTGGGGACTCTTGATTACCATGTATGCTCCGGTACCAAGCAGCCCTTGGGCCAGTACAGGTGAATACAAATTTTCTATGGGCAAAAAATTTGCAAATCTGGATGAGTCATGCACAAAATTTTTGGATAGAAGACCGATTGGTAAGCCCCTTTTACCAACACATTCTCACTCCCAACTTGACCTGTGGTAAAGGACCCCTCCACATCACTTTTTGTTGTTTTGGGTGTCTCCAACTTGGTACAGAATGCGGAACTGGTGCCAGGTTAGGGTACCAGTTGGTGTCCCGGTATCACTGGTCCAAACCTGGAGGGTTGGGGACCCCTGATTAGCGTCTGTGGTCCGGTACCAAGCGGCCCTCGAACCGGTACTATTTTATGGACAGAACCAGTTGAGGACCCCTGATTTAATGGGAACAACCAGCATGTCAAAAGACGACAAGTTGGGGACAACCAATATGCCAGAAAGTGCGTGCTCCGTGCACACAGCTAGACCAGGGTGTCAAACTCATTTTGGTCTAGGGGCCATATTCAAGTGATCTCTAGTGAGCTGGACCAGTAACATGATAGCAAAAATAGCCTATAGTCAATGTGTTTTCTGTAGATTTTTGTTTTTGTTTAATTTTTTTTCTCAGCTGGAAAAAATGCCTCAACGAACACAGTAGCCTAATCACCTATAATTACACATTAATTCACAGAAGCCAAAAGATTTAAAATAAAATGCATTTTACTAAAAATAAATAAATAAAGAGTTTATTCAGTTGTTTACTGAATAGTTTACATCTGACACTGAAGCAATCCCAATAGAAAGCCCAAGAGGTGGCTACGGAAAAAAAAATAAGCACCCTGCCTAAAATATAAATATGCAAATCAATGAAAAATTTAACTAAATTAAACTTCACCTTACAGACGTGGCGCGTTTGCAAAGATATGCTGTTTATTTCTTGATCTCTTGTCTTGACGTCTTGCTTTTCCTTTGCTCCCCCTAGTGGCGGAATTGTGGATTTCGGTCATTTCTTTAAAGAACTATAACTCGCGAAATGAATGAGCTAGAAACTTGCTTTTTTTTTCTTTTCTTTTCAACATCCTTTTAATACATTTTTCTTCCCAACTGGGCCGATTAAGCCATATGATGGGCCGGACGTGGCCCGTCTGCCGTATGTTTGACACCCCTGAGCTAGACTGTAGGAAATTAGAAAATTAGACAGTGCCAATTTTTCTTTTAAAGGAGGAGCTTGGTATTACTTTTACTGATAGGGTGATCCGTGTCGGACTTGTGGCATGAAGGAGCACCTAACCAATGATAGGCATTTTACAAGCGCTAACGTAGAGAACCAGCGACTATTGATGATGTCATCAAGCAGTATTAACAATAGCATACTTGAAGTCACTATTTTTCCACATATCTCCGCTTGTAAGGACAAATGTGGGGATAATGAAAAGCCGTAGGGGTAGGGAAGCAACTGGGACTCAGCCCAAGTCATTCACATCCTCTCCCAACTGTGAGTACGTGTGCTAGCATCAGAGGCTCCTGTCCAGTGTGAACACCGTATGCTAAGAACTCACATTTGAACGGACATCTCATGTCCGCTGTGTACATAGCGTTATATTTTTTGACATAATGTTGTAACACAGTGGACAACAAAAGGCTGAATTTTGTTGATCATCAAGCTTATATCAAATGATTTGCCCTGCAAAAAAATGTTTTAAAAATGTATCATCTGACATAATGTTTTAATCTACAGTTCCATGCACAGGAAGAAGATTTGCCCACAATTGTTTCTCCACCTCTGAGACATTTTGAAAGGTGAGCTAAGGGGTATTTTATTGTTAAGTGGGCTTGGACACAGTTAAGAGCCAAGAGCTGGTGTTTAACAGGACTATTAACAGCAAGATGGTGGATCGATAAAGCAAGGTAGAGAGGAGGCGCATCTCTGTCACAGTGATGTGTCATTAGAGCCTGAGAGTGGAGAGATCTGGCTTCCTTCCAGTTCCGGGGCCTTGACACGTCCCTCGCTTATCCCATTTCTGGTTCAAATTCAAGTTCTGTAAATAACCAAAAGACAAATCGGTTGATAATGGCTAGTATTGGAAAATAGTATAATCTATTTACATAAAAAAATAAATTAAATATTGACAACAAAATTCATCAGGAAACTATTTAATTTTTTTAACAACAGTCATATGAAATAGTCTCATATAAATACCACAAAGATTGTTTAATAAACATTAAATTATACAAGGTCCAGTTTAATGATAACATTGCTTGATTATTATTATTATTATTATTATTTTGTTTTAATCAGCATTAACTGTGGAGATGTTAATATCTCTACATATCAAGACTGCAAACTATGATTGTTGTGGTTTACCTTTCAGAAATCTCCACCAGACTGATTTCTTGGCTTAATATATAGCGTCTAAAAGTTAACTTCAGTCATGCTGTGTTGTAGTCGTCTTGACTTTGAATCAGCTGTCTTAACTAAGATTCTTCAGCCTCACCTTTAGTGTCAAATGGTGAGTTTAAAAATTGCCACTCTGGTATTCAGCCACAACCTTGTGAACTTTTTCAACAACAGACCAAACATCTCCACCTCCAGCAGAACTTCAACCGCACTCTTAGACAGACGGAGTCTGAAGGTCTGTCGGATGAGTTTCCCTGCCAAGATATTCCCAGCAGAGCCGCTCGACGTATTTGGGACTTCCAGGTTTGTCAGGAGTCCTCCCCCAAACATCTCACCCCACCGACCAGCGGGTGGTGATCAGGTGACAGCTCTGCTTGTTTCTTTACCCAAGTAGGCTTTAATTGGACACAAATCCAGTGACAAAAATGAAGAGAGGATCACTCCAGAGTAGATCTTTGTGCCTTCTGCACACATGAAGGTTGTTTGTTATTGTGGAAAAAACAACTCAGATATATGTATATTTAGTCAAGTATAAAAAAAATGTATGATGAATAGTATTTATGAATCACATTACTTAAATTGCACCAGTTTAATCATTACTATCCAACATGCATTGTATTGGTTCATTATTGCTGCTTTTCAATAAGGTTTTCATATTTACATGAATGACTTATGAGACACTTTTATTTAAGGAAGTATGAATGTTACTATCTACCATATTTTCCACACTATAGTACGCACCAGATTATAAGATGCATCGTCAATGAAATACTTTTATATATTTATGTCATATTTAAGAAACTAGAAACAAGAGTCAGATTTTACTAACAGTGTTTACAGTAACTCAACAGCGTTTTTGTAATACGATATATTAGCAACTTTAGAAGTGTTAGCAAAGTCAGCGTATTCACAATACCTGTAATGCCTTGTTTAGAAAATTAAAAAAAAAACTGTTCGACACCACTACGTGTTAGCCACAATAGCGTATTTACAATAACAATTGTCTTCAATACGTAAAAAAAAAAACAGACCGTTCACAGTAACTGTAGAATTTGTTTGTTACATGCTACACGTTAGCCATGTTTGAAGCGTTAGCCCCGTTAGCATGTTCTGAATAATTTCAAACTTTGTTTGCAACACATAAAAAAAAGACTGATACCGCTAAAACAAACGTTACTGTCACTACGCTAATTCCCAACCTAGTTAATGACTTGTTAAAGAAGAAAACACACGACCTGACACCGCTACACGTTAGCCACACTGGCGTATTTACAATAACACCCAACCTTGTTTGCAACAAGTAAAAAAGCAGACTGATCGCAGTAACTCTAGAACCTGCTTGTTACATGCTAACCGTTAGCCATGTTTGAAGCGTTAGCCCCGTTAGCCTGTTCACAATCATTTCCAACTTTGTTTGCAACATGTAAAAAAAAAACCAGACTGATACCGGTAAAACAAACATTATTGTGACGCTAACTCCCAATCTTGTTAGTAACGAAACACAGTCTGACCCTGCTACATATTAGCTGTGTTAGCTTATTCAAAATAACATTCGTTGTTTGCAAATCATAATAAAACAGACGTTTTGACAGAGCGCCGTGTGAAACTCAAAACCACTTTGACATCAGACTCCAAAGATAAGGTGTTCCGGATTATAAGGTGAAATTTTTTTTTTTCTTTAAGTAAGTGCAAAACGCAAAGTGAACATGCAGCTACATCAGAGCTGCAGAAAATTCTATTCTCTGAGCTAATTTCTGAAAAAATATCTAGAATTAAAACCAATGCTAGTGGATTTTTTTTATATTTAAAAACAGAACAACAGTTTGATTGTCTTGTTTTTTTCTGCACTTTATATAAGCCCGTTAAACGTTCCAGTAGCTGATTTTGGTCATAAATGTTTGATCTTAAAACCATATTCAATCTTTTTTCATAAAAATGTGTAACAGCACAGTTCAGTTCCAATAAGAGTTTGTCCTCCAGATGTCTCTCTGAACTCCAGATGCTCTCCAGTGCTGTCTCCCACCATCATCCTTCTTCATTCCCACTAACAATTAGATAATGAAACATTGATTTTTAGTTAGATTCATATTGATGCTATTAGCTTTGTGTGGATAAATCACTGATTCTGAAAGCCAGACCAGAAGACATTACTGTGTTAATCTGATGGATATGCTCTTTTCTTCGTGCATCTCTTTACCTGGACTGTCACACGCTGGCTCTTTAAGGCTCACGTCATGACAAAAGCATGACTTCATAAAGGCCAGTGAGGGATTTTTTTAGCTGCACTTAAAATTCTTCATTTTGAACATGACCAGATTAAAATCTATAACTAAGACCTTTGAAATCAGCTACGTTTTACTTTTAAATGTGTATATTAAATGTCTGCGTACTTATTTTTTAGCCCTCAAATTAAAATCTAATCAAATATTGTAAAGGTACACTGTAAAAAATTAAACATTGGATCAATTAACAAAAGTTCTTTATTTTTTTACATTTAAAATTATTGGTTTTTATCAATATACCTTTTTAAGTGTAACAAATTACAGACTTTTGTTAATTGATCAAATGTTTCCCTTTTTCAGTGTATCTTGCACAAATTTACCTGAACCATTGTTTTACTCTTTTTACTTTTACCTTTTTTTCTTCATTTTACCTAAAAAATAATCAGAATATCAGTAGATGACCTTTTTAAGACCAATAATTTTTATTAATAATTCAGACTTTTATCTCCATTTTTACATTTTTAACTTATTATTACCACAAAAATGATAAAACTGTTTGTCAAAACCCAAATTACACTATTTTTCATCCATAACCAAGGAAACACTTTTGTGGTGAGTGTTAATTTAAATGTTTGTTTTATTTCTTTTTTATGAGATCGTTTTGTTTAATGTTTTGCTTTGCTAGCAATAAAATGTGCAGTAAAATAGCTGATGCATCAGGAAGGAGTTTTATTTTGGTAGAAAAGCAGCTTACAAGTTCGTCCATCCATGTATAAGACAGTATTTCTATTTGCAGTTTTGTTTTTGCATCAATTTCCATGGAAAACTAAATCTGTCAAGAGAAGCTGAAAAATTTGTGATTTTTTTATTATCTTTTTTAAAAATTAACAATTTTTATAGGTATTTCTTTGTTTATAATAGCCAGAAAATATACATATTTTTCAAATAGCCTGAAAATGACAATAAATATTGAATTGGTGAATAATAATAGACTAAAATATATTTTAAAAGATTTAAACTGCTTTTAAACACTAAAATCTGACACCATTTAGAGTTATTTTCTTGAATGCACCACATGCAGGCCTGAAATCACTGTGAGAATGCAGTGGACCATTTTCCTCCAGACCTTCACAGGGATTACCTTGTAGCTTCATGGTAAGAAGGCTGGAAAAG
This sequence comes from Oryzias melastigma, assembly GCF_002922805.2. Classification (NCBI taxonomy): domain Eukaryota; kingdom Metazoa; phylum Chordata; class Actinopteri; order Beloniformes; family Adrianichthyidae; genus Oryzias; species Oryzias melastigma. Next base: position 14,674,673 of record NC_050522.1, read on the forward strand.
GAGCGAGTGAGGCGAAGTGTGAAAACAGCAGGTAACCATCTGGAGGATTAACGGCAAGTGACTGTGTGCTGATGAGAGCTGCTGTTTCCTGCTCTTTTTGCTGACAAGTCCTCCAGAAACGGCAGATGCATGTGGCAGTGGCATCGATGCAAAGACAGTCAACAGGGAGTCGCTTTTCTCTCACCTGACCTGAAAATCACAACTCCACGGCGCGCTGTTTACGCCGAGCCATAACTGAAATGAGCTCTTCTTAAAACCCATTTTAGATCGTGTTAAATGGAGCTGCTTATCTGTGGTTACACACAAAAACTTTATCTTAAGAGAGTTAAAGGATCCTTGCTTCAAGAAAAAGTATAGTTTTTGTCTTGGAAGAAGAAGAATCTGGACAATAAAGTTTTTCCAAAGCAAAATTATTTCAATTTGAGGAAAAAAATATGTTTTTTTTCTTAAAATAAAAATTCCTGGTAAAACCATTTCTCTTGGTTCATTTAAATTTTTTTTTCAAACTTAGAGAAATTTCGACTTATTTTTAGTCAAATATTTGCCTGTGAAAAGACGCAAAAAATACTATAACCTCCACTTTATTCATCCATACCTTTTAAATCTGTTTATTCCTTATTTATGCATCACCAAAAAAAATGATGAAATCTATATAGTCTTGATTATGTGTTGCTGTCACTGTTCTGAGCTTAACCGGGGAGTGTTTCAAGCTAAACTTCCAGAGTAAAGAAAATACATTTAGTGAATAAAAACTAAAACGTGTGTATTTATATCCTTATTATATTGAAAACACACGTTTCTGAGATGTTAAGAACTCATTTTATGTAACTTGGTTCATGTTTTCTTCCCTGTAGTTCATCATTATTCCACTAGAGGCAGTAGAAGGAATTTTCCTGCTTATTTCAAAATGGCTGCCTCCATGAAAACTGAAAAGCACTTTTGGCGGGAAAAAGTTTAGCTAATTTTCTAAACTTTATGGTGATAATAACTCATCAGTTGTTGTACATTTTTTAAATGACTATTTGCTGTATAGAAAGAAAGACATATTTGTTGACAATTAGTTCTTTATAGAATAGTTACAAAAAGTTAAAAATAGGTGGATCAAATTTGAGACAGTGGGTAAATAAGATGTTTTCATTCATGAATATTAATGACAATATTTGAGTTTTTTAAACTAACAATGTTATGAACCAAAAACTTTAATTACCAAAGGTATCATTGACAAAATTTATATATATATATATATATATATATATATATATTATTGTGGATTTCATAAAAGGGTTTAAGAACATCTAAATTCCAAAAAAATTAAAATTTGTCAGTTTTTTATGTAGACTTTGCAAAAATGTTGCCAAAATACTTTTAAATATACAGAAAACTGTAAAGGGGATGTCTAAGCCGTCCTCCCTGATTTGTTTGTTTTTCACATTGGGCCAAGATTGTACTTCTGTAACACTAAATATATTCAGCATGTGAATGCAATGCAGTAGAATGCAGTAGAACTGCATGCACAAAGGTCTTGATTGCATCTCTTACTTAGCAATTTTACTCTAGAGAAATGAACAAATACAAAACAGTACTTACAATGATGACCAGAACAGCTGGGAAATCTGTTTATCTCTTGTGTCCACCGGTCTGACGTAAGGTTCAGCATTTGAGTCTGCTGATAATTACAGCTCCCTACGGTGGCCCTGAAGTCCAAATCACACCAATAAAACACTCAATGCAAAAACACATTAAAAATCACAAAAAGCAAAGCAAAATTTTTAACATTAAATATGAAAACACAATCAGAAACCAGCACAAGTATACCGTGGGGTATCACTGATTGGATGAGGATATTAATTTTGGACTTTTTTTTGTTTGTTTGTTTAAATGTCTGCATACTAATAAAAGTTTGATGATTAATACGGAGCATATCCAATATCAGTTCATGCCAAATAACCTTTGGTTGAAATAATGGACAAATGTCATCACCCAATCAGTTATGTCTCTAATTTTTTTCCAGTTTGTTCATTTCATTTTTTAAAACATTGTATTTTAACTTATGGAAATTACTTTTGTTTCCCAAAATGTTCCAGTTTTATTTCATTCATTTTTTTTGATATAGTGTTTTCGTTTCTGAACTATTTTTTTATTATTTTATTTTTTTTTTTTGCTCTTTTAGTTGTGATCTATAATTTGTTTTTTGCGTTGGTGTTTTTTGTACTTCATGGCCTCCATAGATCTGTGTATCTAAAATCTAGGTACCCTAACACCATGAGAAGTCAAATCAAACTATTTTCAGATGTAAATAATTAGGTAAAAAATGATATTTCAAATGATGTGACTTCCAAAGAGGCCTTTATTTTGAAGGGCAGCTCTCCTCCAGATAACTCTGAAGCAGAGTGTGGTTCCTGTAAGGACAGCAGAGCAGCAGATCCCGACAGCTGTCACTCCCATTGGCCACCAAACCGTCTCCACTCTCTGCTCGACAACATCCAGGCGTTTGGCTGTCAGACAGCATATGCTGCTGCGTTCCTCCCGCTCCGAGCTGCCTGACATGATCTACTCCCAGACCCCGTGGCCGGCATCGACTCTCAGCCCTCTTGCTGGTGGCACAACCAACATGATCTCTGATGTCTCACAGGCAGCAAAACTGATGCTGTCACTGCACAAAGATAGAAAACTGACAAACACGCTGTGACAAGGACATGCAGGCACACCATGCCTGCACACACACACATGCTAGAGTCATACAACAACCCACATCTGGATTGTGTTACACAACGTAATGTGCTTAACTTAGATTTTTTTTTTAAATAAAACAAAATAAATTAATACATACTTGTGCTTTTTACAAACAGCTACTAATTTATATAAACTGATTAGAATAAAGAAACATAAAATAAATTTTTTTTGTTCAATTGTGACAATACATATAATGGAAAATTACATGACCAAAAACAATAAAAAAGTTATTTGTTTTGAAGTATAAGCACAATAAAATACCACAGGAAGATAAATAATATTAATTGGAAAAAAAGACCCAAAGGTCTTCATTTGTTGATGTTGTCTGCCATCTGGTGGACAAAAAGAAAACTGCACCAAAAATCTAATTAAAAGAAACACAATTGTACACAAGTACAAAAAAGTCCCACTGGACATTTAACAATCAATATTTATAAAATACAGTAATGTTATTTAAACTAATATTATGCAATGCATTTATTTTAAATACTTTTGAAATGATAGGTTTGTTTTAGGAAGGCTACAAGATGAGACATCCTTCATCAAGATTTACTTCAATTTATTTAAAAAAGAAAAAGTTCAGTAGTTTATTGTGAAAGCTAAAACAAATTCTAAATCAGTGGTATCTGCATTTTTTGCAAACAGGGCTAGATTTGATGAAGTCAAAATGTGTGAGGGCCAACCAGTCAGACTCCATTCTTTGAACCCTCATAGTAAAAAGCATTTAATGCAAATGAAGTATTTTTTTTTTTTTTTTTTGGAAATGGGATCCTTTTCCTTTCTTCATATATAACAGAAATACATTTAAATATGTGTTTTTACTCATTAAATCTGGGTTGATATGAAATGCTACATTTTACTTAAGATCAAATTCTCTCTGTAAACTTCTGAATTTGAATTATGTGAAGTTGAAAGTAACAAAAACAATTATTATATTTAGAATCACAAACCATAATAATCTCAGAAACTATTAAATGTTTTTTTCTAGTTTGGTCCTTAAGGGTCTGAAGGTCCTCAGTCAATTAACCAATCACAACCAAGAAATTGTTCAGTTCCTATAAAGAGCTGGGGCGCATTTTAATGTAATGACAGGACAGTGTCTGGTGTACGGAAGGGGATTAGGGTAGAAAGTGAGCCACATTGTCCCACTGGTCGGACTTTCCAAAGGCCACATAAATGTTTCAGTAAAATCAAAAGATTTTTTTTTTTTTTTTGGCACAAGTGTAAAGTAAAAAGTATTTTACGTATTAATTTTATGAACTTTGAGTACATTACAGTTATAAAATGTTCAGGTTTGCAGTTTGTTTAAGTTTATTTATAATTTGGGGGACTCAGAGCAAATCCTGAGGAATTAAATGTGCCAAAAATTCAGTTTAGTGGGTTTTTTCGAGAAGTATTTCTAAATTCTTTTTAGATACTATTTCTAGTATCAGTATTTCTAAATTGAGATCGTCTCAGGCTGTACATAAAACACACACACAAAACAACATAATTTTTGAAAGTAGATACATCATGATTTCTTGGTACAATAAAGACCCACGTTCCAGAGCTCTGTAAGCCAAAACCACCCGTCACAAAGACCACTTCTTTCCCCAAACTCTCACTCTGATGAATTCTTGAACTATCAGGCGGAATTTCAAACCGACTTAAATGCTTATATTAAAGCTTTGTCCGTGTAAATAAGAGGATAAGTCACCAGAAAAATGCCATGCATATCCATTCATATTGTTCAATATTGGTCAAAAAAACGGATTCAGATGTCGACAAAAGACAAATCCCATTTGCAGCTAATGGATCTCCATAATTAACCAAAGTTAAAAGGAATGACATTCCCAAATGAATTAACAAACTTGTTTGATTCATCACTGGCTGCGTCTCCATTGACTATGAAATTTCGCAATTTCTGATAATAAATTCGCCTAATGGAAACATGACCATTTCAAAACAAACTAGCATTTGTTGTAAAAAGATTTGTGTTTTTTGAAGAAATTGAAATATTTCTCAAAACTGCAAAATTCGAAACACCATTTTCGAAATGAATGAGTCACATGACAAACAAACCGGATAGCACGCTCTGTCACAGCTACCTATCGATAGATGATGATTAGCACTAGCGACGTGGCAGAAATTTGAATGTATCTGCTTTAAATCAAAGTGTTGTTCCCATCCATCCGTGTTTTTGATGACTCATCAAGGTCATGGAAATGCTGCTAGTAAATTGAACACACTAAAACTAAATTTTTAAAACTTAAAAAAACTTTTTATCATTACTATAAATAAACACAGGCTGGAATATTATTCCAGAATAAATTCACTTAAATAACTTTTAATATTTTACTCTCCATATATATATATATATATATATATATATATATATATATATATATATTTTTTTTTTTTTTTGTCAAAACTATACAAGTTAGAAATAAGCGCAAGATAACATGGGCTAACTAGGGCTGGGTATCGGTTATAATTTCCAGAATTTCCGATTCGATTCGATTCTGATTTTTTCCGATTCTTCAATTCAATTGTACGTTTACAAATCTATACACATTTGTTTCGAAATACATTAAAAAATCTATTATTTAATTTGAATGTATTTATATTAATCTGATACAGTTCACATATTGTAAAATGTATAAAGGAGAAGTTCTAACAAAATTGTTCTGATCATTAACATTGTAAAAACTGCTGCTTCTCCTGGAGGGCGTTTCTGTTTGGCCACTAGGTGGCGATCGCGCTAAAGAAGTACACTTTATTCAAGAAGAAGACAACAGTATGAGGGGAAAAAACGAAGTTTTAGAACACAAATAGTTGCTTTTAAAATTATTTCCGTAAAAGAGTTTGGAAAATTACTGTCTGTAAGTATATAAAGAAGTTCATTTAGTCACCAATGTATTTTTTTTGGTCAACCGAGCATTAGCATTTGCCGTCCTATGGGAAATAGGACGGCAAATAGGAAATAGGCTGCAACTTATGTGGATTTATTTTTTCAAGCATTAATAGGCTCATTTTCATATTTATTTCTCATTTACTCCAGAAAATACAATATATATATATATATATTCATTCATTCATTCATTACCGCTTCTTCCCTTTCGGGGTCGCTGGGGTGCCGGAGCCTATCCCAGCTACTGATGGGCGAAGGCGGGGTACACCCTGGACAGGTCGCCAGTCTGTCGCAGGGCCTCAATCACACACACATTCACTCTCACATCCACACCTAGGGGCAATTCAGAGTCACCAATCAACCTATGAAGCATGTTTTTGGACGGTGGGAGGAAGCCGGAGTCCCCTGTGAAAACCCACGCATGCACGGGAGAACATGCAAACTCCACACAGAAAGGTCCCAGTCGGGATTCGAACCTGGGCCTTCTCGCTGGGAGGCAAGAGCGCTAACCACTGCGCCACCGTGCAGCCATATATATATATATATGTACAACAAAAACAAAAAAATACACACTCCACATACTGTAGTTATCACTTGTTTTTAATAGAAATCAACATCAAACAACTACATTTGAATAATTTTGTCAAAAAAAAAAACCTGCTGAAAATAGAACTTCTAATGGCAACATAATCCATAACTATGAAGCACAGTTTACAATCTCACAAAAATGAAACCAATAAAAACACAAAAAGTTTGCATAAAAGTTCAGTCCTTTTCGTGGAGCCTTTTAACACCCGAAAATCTTAAACATACCGTAAATTTTCAACTGTTGTCACGATCCATGCCACTCCAGTAGATACTGAAGGAGAACAGCGGCACTAATGCTGCTTTTCTCCTTTAGAATCTACTGGAATTACGTGGATCGTGTCAGAGGGTGAAAAGTCACGGTAAATCAAAGAACATAAACACTGGTGTTAAAGGGTTAAAAAATACAACAAACTATTTTTTATTTAAAAAAAATCTACACATATACTCCAGTAATAAATTACGTTTAAAAAAATGGATTTCATGGCTTATTTTTCTATAAAGATGAACCCACTAAAAGAACTAAAATCTGAACAAACTAAACAACAACTTCAACGTAAAACACCAAAAATTAAATAAAAATCAAACAAATATGTGTCAGTCTTTTCAGCAACTTCACTGGAAGGGGTTTTTGTCACATCAGCAATCTATGAAAAAAAAATTGCTAACACGCTGTTAGGAAGAGTGGAGTTTAAAACAAGCGACAAATACTGCATCTGGATTAAAAACAACCTTAAATTCAATTGTCCTGACAGGGGAAGACACAGGAAATGACATCATAGTCTGGGTTGGGTTAATAGTTAATGTCCCTTCATGAATAAGCGTAGATGGCAGCAGCGACTCCTCCGCCAGGGCGCCCTTCAGCAGCACGGGTTAAGGCATTTCAAGTTATGGGGTTTAGAGGACGTCCTTCAAAGCACACTGTAAAAAGTCAACTGTTGGATCAATTCACAAAAGTTTGGTTATCTGAGATTATTTTTCATCAAAATAAAATTTGGAGTTGATAAAAAGTAAAATTTTTTAAATGTAACAAATGACAGAGCTTTTTGTTTAATGAGTTAACATTTTACAGTGCAGTTCAAAAAGACGGAAAACAAAATGAAGTTTCACAGAAAACCATCAGTTTAGAAGTGGATGGAATATACAACATCCGATTGGACCACTTTAACAGTTTCTCCTGAATGTGTAAAATACTGAATTCCTAAAAAAAAACAATAAAGAACCTCCCTGAATATGCACGAACAGGACGTTTCTTTGTCAAACGTTTGAAAATACATGAAAAACTGGCTCTAGAAAATCTCAGCTTTTGTCTAAACTCCATCACGGCTCCATCTGGAATTTTAAATGTGTTAACAAAAACTTACAATCACACACACACAAAAATAAAAAAAACAGTTTTTACGAGAACAAAATGAGCTAACTGAACCGTCTTATATATATATATATATATATATATATATATATATATATATATATATATATATATATATATATATATATATATATAAGCTGCTAACAAACATTTAGATTCCCAGTCTGTAGTTTTAGCTAAGAAAATTCGCCTCCTATGCTAGCTAGCATCTCCGCGTGTCAAACAAAAAGCATGTGCGACATTTCGGTTAAAACAAGTGAAAAGGCTCGTCATGTTTCCTTTGCATATATTGTGCATCATTTAGTGCTTCTGTCCCTGTGACCACAACTTCCACGCCTCTTTGTTTTTTTCAGAAGTCAGGATTGTCCGAGCAAGAACCGGCGGGAGAGCGGCGGTGCTTCACGTTCCTTTATGGTGTGACCCTGAGGATGAGGAGGAGTGGCTGCTCATCTGTGGAGACAGGTTAGACAGTTTAGACCCACTCTGATGAAAACAGTGTTTTTGTTCTGATGATGGAGGACATTTAAAAAGAAAATTGTATTTCTATTACTGTGAATCAGGAGTAGACAGAAAAATGCTGTTTGAAAAAGAAGAATAACAATTCATACTGGGTGATATGGAAAAAATTATATAATATGGTATCGATTATCACAATAACGATATATATCGCGATATACCAAAATAAAGTATATTTTCAGTTATTCTCTGAAAAAAAATGACTAAACCTTCATTACTTACTTTTCTCTGACTTTATTTTTACAAGTAACATATAACTGCATAGTTACAAATGAGAATTTTTTTTTAAGTGCTAAACAGATTCAAGTTTATTAGTAGGAAAACTAATTTTTGCACAAAGGTTCAGAAATAAAAATAAACAAATAAAAACCACAGAAGAGAAATGGCATGATAGACACTTTTCTATCCCCCACATGACATGTATGGTCATATCACCATTACCAATTGCTTCACATCAGTGGTTCCGCCCACTAGTCGGACGCTACGTTCAAACCGTCCCGACAACATGCATTCAAGCGGACATTTCAAAGAAAAGACGTTTCAGACTTTTAGGTTCAAAGCTTTAGTGTTCACACGTCGCTACGCAAGTTTCTTTGATCATTTTAAGGCTCTGCGTACAGCTACTGAACACATGTTGAGAGTGAAACCAGGTCAATCTTTAATTAGGGATCAGATTGTTTGGTTCATGCCTTTTAATTCATTAAAGTGCCAACCATTTGGAAATTGATTATGGAGGAGAAATTATTAATCGCGGTTTGTGCCCAGACAGAAATTTGTAACACCAAGTCTTTTATTTATCGGAATAGAGTTTTAAAAGAAAGCAAGATTCCAGAGATTTGTACAACTTTGACATTTCCCAACTGCAGGTGGTGGGCATGTAAACACTAGAAAAAGAATTAGAAGAAGCCCCTCCCTGCTCGTCCAGTGTGAACACCACGGGCTAAACACAAATTCAAGAACTCTCATTTAGCGCATTCTTGAACATATGTCAAATGTCCAGTTTGTACAGAACTAGAGGTGAAATTCTAATGCCGCTCTCCAGGAACTATGTCCTAGAAAATGACATTTTTTTTGGCTAAAAATGGCAAAATCATATCGAAAAAGACATTAAAAAACACTTACACAATGGATCAGATGATCAGAGTGCATCTTTATCTTGTAAACATTTTTTCATTAAGTCAATTATTTTGCTTTTGTTCACAAATATTTGTATTAACTACTTTTTTCCAGATTAGTTATGCATATGGTTTATATTTAAAAAACACTTTTTTCTGTTATATTTTAGTATTAATTTGTATATGAAAATATTATTATATTTGCTATTATTTTAATTAGTATGTATTTAAGGTTTTTTTTTACTTTTGAATATTTTACTTAAACAGAAGTAGACATTAGTGCTAATGTATAAAGCTGTTCTTAATTTAAAATTCATAAACCCTTTAACACTAGAGATATCGCAGACAACACCTAAATATTCCATATTCTTCATTCAAGTGTAATCAATGTAGTTTCTTCTACTGCCCCTAGTGGAATGATGATGTACTACATCAGGGGTGTGAAACTCAATCGCACAGGGGGCCAAAATCCAAAATACACCGTAGGTCGCAGGCCGAACAGGAAAAACGTTAATTGAACACTATAAATTACATTGTTAAAACTTTAAAAGCGTAACTTTTTAACATTACTGTGAATAAAAACAGGCAGAAATAGTATTTCAGAATAAATCAACTTAAACCTTAAATAACTTTTAATGTTTTACTGTAAAAAATATATTTTGTCAACATTGTACAAGTTACACAGAAGCGAAGATAACATTGGGCCATTAATATCAATAAAATAAAATGATCTGGAGGATAAGATATAATTATTCAGAGGGGCGGCGTTTTCTTGTCAGAATCTGTTGGAATTAAGCTCATTTTGTAAGCAAGTAAAGAGTTATGGTAGAACGCTAAAGCTTCAGACACTTAAATTCTACCATTTCGTCTTGACAAATGTTTATTTTTATCCTTGTTTGCCTCCCTCTTGCCATTTTTCCCGTAGGTCTGATGGGATCAGTGAATCTGCCCTCTTACAGACTGGAACACTGTCCATCAGTATCTTAAAAAGCCGTCCACACATTCCTTTAAGGGGGGAATAAAGAAAGCAGGAGCAATTGTAAGTTGCCTGGGGGTAGGCCTGACTGACAGGTTGAAGGCACACCATATGGAGACTGGCTGGATTTTACCCCGAGGGGGGGGCAACGATGTCTCGGTATTTTTTGTTTGCTTCATCCCTGTCAGCTTTTCTTGCAGAACGAGCGGGAAGAGACGGCCAAATTGTGGGAGCTAACAGACACGGGAACATATAAGGGGGCACATGTGTAGATAAAATGACAGACAGTGTCGGACCCGGACAAATACAAACAGGAGAGCGGACAGACACAGCTGGTGAAGACGGAGGGGTTTCTGTGCTGTTCCTCACTAACTGACTGGAGGGTTTCTAATTAGAGCACGACCTGTGACAAAAATGATGGGAGGAAATCTCTGTGCAGGTTTGGTTAGCATGTCTGTGAACATACTGTGTGATATAGTGATGACTGTGCTGCGAATGTTCACGCTGCGAGACTGACATGACAGTTTTGTTGTGTCTTACAGGAAAGTTTTTCAGTTCCAGGAAGTAATTTACAGCCAGACTTTAACTGTTCCAGCAGATAATTTACCCACTTTGTTCATAAGTAAAATGATTTACTCTAAAGGTAAACCCAGTGTAAGGTATTGGTAAAGTACTGGATTTAATTGTTTAAACATTTGTCTTCTCCTGCAGTTCACCTCTCACAGAATTGTTGATTTTTTTCCTGTGTAATTTAGCTTTTTTTTTTTTTTTAACAGCACAGTGTGTTGCATCCTGATTGGCTGCAACGTATGTCAATCAACCCGTCTGATCTCAAGTGCCACGGATCAGTAACATAAAAGCAAAATAAGTTGATCAACTTGCTATGCAGGTATTTATTTTCTTTCACTCCCCCTAGTGGCAGAATTGCGCAGGCCGGTCATTTCTTTAAATAACCATAACAGTTATGGGCTGGAAACTTGCTTTTTTTCCCTCAACATGCTTATATTTTTTTCTCTTCATGACTGGGCCAGATTGAACAATCCGGCAGGCTGGATACGGCCCACGAGCCGTATGCTTGACACCCCTGGAGTAGTCAGTATTATGGATTGGAAACTTTGTGTTTCAAAAACACCAACAACGGCACCACAGAGGGTGAACTGCTTTCTTCGCACTAAGGAGTTTTTCTACCATCATAGCTGCAATGGTCTCTGTTCCCGACTAAGTCAGGGCATTACTGCATTTATTTAATTTTGTGTTTTTTAATATAGCAACTGAAAGCACTTTAACTTTTTAATTTTTTTTTCATTTTAGATGCAAATTGTAATAATGCGATTTTTGGTCAATATTTGGATTGCTCCGTTTTTGTACTGTTTTTTGATGTGTTAACCCTTTAACACCTGAGCTCCAATGATTATGTTCTTTGGTTTATTGTAATGTTTTACACGATCACGCCGCTTTCTCCTTCAGAAGCTGCTGGAATTACGTTGATCGTGTTAACGGTTGAAAAGTTACAGTATGTTAAAGATTTAGTGTTTAAGCGTCACCGGCGACGCCTCAAGTGTTAAGGGTTAAATCAGAGCTGATGTTTAGTTTTTTCTTAATTGTTTGTGATTAAAAAAATCCCCTTTTGTCAAATTTACTACTTAACACCTTGACGCTCCAGCTGCGGAGCAACCACCCAAGTTGCTCTGGAATTTATTCATTGTCACATCATGGATGATGTTGAGCGAGTAGCTTGAAAATGTATGTTTCGGAGATCTCTACAGAGGCACCGGTAAGCACATTGCTGTGTTTGTTTTCACCAGATCTTTCAGAGTCTCTGGGTTCTGTGTGCTTCACTTGTGCAGCGAGAGCTGCACCTGAGGGCCGTTTCAATCTAAGCCCCACCCGGTATTCAGTAAATGACGGATGGAGACATACTTGTTTAGAGACTTCAGAGGGAGACTGAACTTCATTTCCAAAACTTCCATTCAGCTGCATCATTGCTGGAAAACAGTAAAGAAACAAGATTAAAGAAATCAAACATCTTGTACTGATTGTTGTATGTTTTATCTATTAAAAACCTGAGTTTCCTCCTAACCTTGTGGATCAAGCCGTGGATCTACGAAGCCCCAGTGCTGATAAAGAGCTGCCAGATCATGTGGATTGTAGTTCTTCAGGAGGCTGAAAATGTCCGTCTCCGCTGGTGCTTCTCCTGTCGATTCACTGTTTCCCTGAGCGAACAGAAGTGGATCTAAATACGCCTTTCCTCCCGATAGCCTCCACATCGACCAAAGATCCGGACCCTTTGGACCTGAGGAGAATTCACATGACTTCCTGCGCGTGTAGTGTCTGTCTGTGTTAGAAGAAGAGCCGCCGTGGTTTCTGGCCAGCATGAAGCCCAGTCCCTCCTGAGGGAAGATCCCCTCCTCCGGAGCCATGTTTCCTCTGGGTTTCAAGCTGCTTGTAGGTTGTAAATTAGGGACACTTTTGGTTCGGGCGGCGTTGTTTGACAGCCTACCCTGAGCGCTGGAGGCTTTACCTCCACCCTCCGCCGCTCGTTTTTGTTCACCAGACTTCCTTTGAGGTTGAAGGCACACCTTAGCGCAGGACTGAACCCCATCAGGAGGGCAGGGTTCCTTCAAACAGTGCTTGGACTTTGTGGTTGAGTGCTTGCTGCTGCCTTGGCTTTGGATTCCTGGCGGTAAGGTACGCTGAGTTCGCGGCCCGGGTAGAGACGGGCAATCTTTGCCTTCGAGGAACGGCGGCGGCCCCGTACGTCTCCACTGACACAACCCGGCTTTGGAGCTTTTGAGGCTGTTCATGCACGGAGCCCACTTTGGTGCTACGGAGCTGTTGCTGTCCACTTTGTGGGAAACGCGTTGATGGATCCACAGAACTTCTGGATAGTTGGTGTTGTGGGAGCAGTACGGGCACTGATGTCTCACAAGGTCCTCCGCTCTCACCGGACAGCTCCGGCTACATTTTTCCCCAGTCGCTAATAAAGAAAGATTCAAAAGACTGACGCCGTCAACAGTGACATTTCTATCAGCTGTTACCTCAATCCAATCTGGCTTTTCGGTCTTGATGGTTGCTTTTGTCAGGTCTTGTTCAGGAGGATACGAGCAAATATTCCAATATGGCTGACTGAGCAGCACGCTCCGGCTCCGGAGGTAATCCATGTATTTGGAGGATTTGGAGCCACTTCTGCTCACATTGTTCAAAATGGTGCTCTGTTTGCTGTAGAAACCCAAATGCTGAGTGTGCAGATGAGACCTGAGCAGAGAAGCTTCAGCGGTGTGGAAATCACAGTGCTCACAGGAGAAGAAGGACTTTTTACCTGCAGGTAAGAACAAAAGACATGGAATGAGTGATGAGCGATAAAATTGTCAGTAAAGTTGTGATTCTTGAGACAAAAACCTTTTGTTAATGTCATCTAATATCTTACTTTTCAGTTAAGTTACTTTAATTGTAAAGTGAAAGTTTCCCAGATTGGCCCAAAGATTGGGTTTAGAACTTTAACAATAGTAATTTAGCAACATCAAACAGCTTTTTTATCTAATACGGGGCAGTCGTGGTGCAGCGGTAGGGCGGTCGACACCTGATCAGAAGTGGGCGCGTTCAACTCCTGCCTTGCCTGCCCATGTGTGGGCAAGACATTGAACCCCGAATTGCCTCTGGTGGGAGGTTGGCGCCAGTGTTCGGCAGCGGAGCCACCACCAGTGTTTGAATATGTGTGTGTGAATGGGTGAATGGGTCTGTGACTGTGAAGCGCTTTGGGCCCTGAAGGAGGGTAGAAAGCGCTATACAAGTATACGCCATCAATACATGTGTGCAAATCTTGAGGTTAAAGGAGCAAATTTTAGAGCAGGTCACCATGCAGTGGCCTTTTGGGATAAGTGACAAAAGTCTAAGTCACACTGGAGTATAAATTGAAATGTAGGACACATTTATAACAAAATACAGAAACAAGAACAGATATTTCATCTTGAAAGGCAAATCATACAGTAAAAACAGAATAAATAACAATAATAGACTTAATATTTGTACACTTTACTACCATAATACATTGATGCTTATTTAGCTTCATGAAATATTCTAGGTGTCTAATATATTAGAGCAACATATGAACAGTTCTTCAGATATAGCATATAGAACATTCTAACAAGTCAACTAAACTCTGTACATCACTTCAAATCACCAAATATGTTAAGTTCTTCATCTTCTGAGTTGCTTTGGAACAACTTCACCAAGTAGAACGTAAAACTGAGCAGCGATTCTTCTTCTTTTTCTTCTCTTCTTCTGTGTTAATGTTACTGCAAACACTCAAACACACACCTACACTGCCCTCTAGTGGTTGTTTTTTTAAAAAAAATCAGAATAAGTCACACCACCAGCCAAATTATGCAAAAAAAAAAAAAAAAATTGACTCATACTCTGAAAAATATGGTACTTAGAAACTACATGTTTGTTCTTTGAGAGATGATGCTTTTGAATTTGGAAATCAACTATTTTACAATGATAGAAGTCATTTTTTGAGAAATTTAATGCGCATCAGTTATTGAAAGCTTAAGTTGTTTGTAAATAGGACAAAAAAAGAAAAAAATGAATTGGGGGGGGGGGATTAACAGTTGTTTTGTAGCTCACCTTCTTTATCTTGATTACTGAAGCTGCCCTTGGATGAAACATGAATCTCTTTAATCTTCTTTGTTTGCAGTGCTTCGTAAAAGGCATGACCGAGTCCGTTTAACACAATCCGCTCCTTCTGGCACACCTTCTTGTCTCCACTTTTGCTGATGTTGTGCTCCTGGCCTGCATCACACTTCCTCTTCTTCACGCTGGAGTTTGGCGTGTCAATCTGCTTCCTCTTCTTCTCCTGTTTCAGAGGAACATATTCTCCCTTCTCCGTGTCATAGGCCACCTCTGCATCCGCCAGTCTCTCCTCCCAGCCGAAGCATTTCTCCGAGGCCTCCACTAGTCGCCCCCTTGTAGCTAATTGCCACGCTTGGTAGCTACAAACTGGGTCCAGTTCCGGAATTCTCTTGGCGGCACTTCTCTCCTCTGGTCTGTCCTCGTGTTCAGCACATTTGAGGTGCAGGCTTTCTAAAAAAAGTGTCTTGTCAGCATTCATGTCTGAAATGTCAACAGCTTTGAGCGTTGAATTCTGTGAAGAGCCCTGCTTGAGTTTGTGTAACTTTTCATGGATCCTCAGGGTCTTCTGGTCTTGGAAGAAATTACCGCAGCCTGCACAAAGCTCGTAGCGGCACTCTTCGTTAGTGAGTGACGCCGGGTCCTGGAGAACCCCGTTGATGGTGGCAGGCGGGTTGTTGATTTTGCTACCTTGCAGCTGCGCTTTGACCCGGTGAATGCGCATGTGGCTTTGCAGGAACCACGCCTGGCGAAAGCGGCGGCCGCAGATGCGGCAGCCATGATCCTGGGAGCCGTGGTGCCTTTTGAGGTGAGACTTGAGTAGCAACAACTGGGGGAAAACCTGCTCACATATGGTGCAGGAAAAAGGGCCGGTCTCACCGCCATCTTTACTCCTGTCTTTTTTGGTTAGCTTCTTCTTCACCTTCCCGTTGACGTTATGGGCTTTGTCAGGTGTGCTGATGAATTCCGGAGCATCCGCCGTGTCGGCGTGATGTTTCTGTCCTTGGTCTGCTTCCAGCTCCTTGTCACTGATGCTATGGTTCAGCAGCCCCAGTTTATGGCTCCTAATGTGAGCCTTCAAGCTGCCCTTCTGAGCCGTCCTGTGCTCACAGTAGGGACACTTGTACGGCTTTTCCCGGGTGTGTCTTCTCATGTGCTGCGACAGAGAGCTGAGCAGGGGAAAGCTGCGACCACACACACCGCAGGTGTGACATGACGGCACATCCTCCTCCGGCTCCACTTTTGCACTCGCTTCGTGTTTATGAGATTCAAGCTGATTTTCTTCCGTCCCCATCACTTTTAGCAGTACAAAAGTCAAAGTTGGAATAAATAAATCCTTTTACTAATACGTTGATGCTTCAGGCGTTCATCAGAAACACGACAGAAGGTCTAGTTTCCATCTTGATCCTGAGGTCACATGAGACTGTCATGAAAATACCTGGAAAATAGAAGACACAAATAAAAATTATACGTTTGTGGTATTTCATATATTCTAAAGTTTCATAATACAAGAACAGTTCTGCTGCATTCATCTAATTAATAAGACATTTTTAGATTTATAAACTGTTTTCCATTTAACTGAAAATATTGTCCTAATTCTGTTTTATTGTTCTGAAAAGGAAAAGCTCCAATTGTTCTGCTTCTCCTGAGAGCGTTTCAGTTTGGCCACTAGGGGGCGATCACGCTATAGCATTACATCAGCAAAAAATCTTTAGATCACAAATGGTTTCCTTAAAATAATTTGGAAAAGTCATGCCTGTGGGTAAGATGTTCATTTAGTCAGCACTGAAAGTTTACGTTGACTCAACGTTAGCATTAGCTGTCCAACGAGAAATCCCATGATACGTTGGCATTATTTTGCTTTAAATCTCTGCTTTTTTGGATCAATTACTGATCTATTAGGCTTAGATCAATTTAGATGAATTAATCAACTTTATCAACCCAGCCTTAGTTTTATGTAGTGGTAGGTTTTTCTTTCCATTATTATTTTTTCCTATTTTTTATATTCTATTTATATACTCCTTCTATGTCAAATTAAACCAGACCAACTTTTTCAGCTGCATCCTTTAGCACCTGTTTACCAAAGGGTGACTAGAAAACAGAAAAATTGAGATAATTCAGTAGAAAAACTTTTAGTGGACTGTTTTTATAAAAAAAAAAAAAAACAACAACAACAAATTAGTAATTTTATATAATACTTAAAAGTCTGACAACACTAAGCTTAAACCAGAAAGTGGAGTTTTCATACTATTCTGGTATTTGATGATGCCCAAAAAATCATAAAATTATATTTTCTTGACAGATTTCAGTTTGTTCATGAGAGAAAAGTGTCTATTCTCACATGGAAAAATGTCATTTTGTACCCCAAACCTCCGTTCTGGGCATATTTACTTTTTAATGTGTTTCCATTTCATAAAAATTTCATTAGTACTATAGGAGAACAATAGTACTCTTATAAAACAGAATAAGTCGTATGCATCTAGAGTAAAAACTGGACACTATAATATTTTATGTTTTAGTGTCACTCTCACTCCTTCCTTCTCTTTCCTGTCTTTGAAATGCAGTGACCCATCTCTTATAATCCCTGAATGAACAATAGCATGACATCCTCAGCTGCAGCAGATTATGAGTCTCAGTTATGAAATATTTACCGAAATTGTTCTGCACACTCTCAAAATCAGCTCCTTTGGAACCAAAGCTTTTGTGCCAGGATGCATTTAAATCTATTCACAAAAATGTTATTACAGAACAGAAGTGTTTTAAAATGTAATCAGAAAGATGTTACAGGGGTAGTTTGGACAGGTATTTTGAGATACATATTTTCCATATAAAGAACTGAATGATTACTGTCATTCAACAGTCTCAGTTCATTTATTTTGTCTTTTTTGAGGAGAGTTTTTTTTTCTTCAAAGTTTTACTGTCTAAATCAATCCTAAATAGGCCTCACGGGTCTATCCATCTTCAGTAGGTTAGATACTGTAACAGTCTACTCAAGAGACTCAGTAAACGTGCTGTAAAACAGCTGTGCTGCCGTTCCTCCAGGATGCTGCATCTCGGGTCCTGACTAAAAACATGGGAACATGATCACATCAGTGCTGTTCTCTGATCTTTCCACTGACCTTCTGTCACTCACATAACAGACTAAATCAACTTTGCACGTGTAGCTTCACGGTTTTACATGAAATGTTGCTCCGACATAAACCACCTCTAAGAAACTAACGGATAGACTTTCTGCTGGTGTCCAAAGTCTGAACTAAACAGTGAAGCAGCTTGATTGAAAAATTCAAATCTATACTTTTTAGATGAATCCTATTTGTTATTTATTGTTTGTAATGATTTTTGGATGTGCCTTATTATTTTAAAGCTTTAATATTGTTTTATTAAAATGCATATCCCTGTTCTTTAATTCTTTTCTTCTGTAAAGTACTTTAAGTGACTTTTATTATTAATTGTGCTATTAAAAAACTGGATTTCAGTCAAATTAAGTAAACTCAGTCGCCAAACCTTTGAAATACGGACGTTGGCATGTTGTCAATAATCAATGATTGGTCAGAATCAGTTTAAGTCATCATTTCTATGGCAACCACTCTCACCAATCAGGAATAAGCTTTTTTTTATGTTTATCATAGTAGTAACGATAGCATAAATACAAATCAGGGTGAAGGAAGACTTTGTCCACACCCCTACTAATTGAAAGCAGTCTACACAAATAATGTTGATCCAATCTTTTAAACGTTCAACTTTTGTGCTTATATTGAGGCATCTTATTGGTCAGTTTATAACTCAGACTACAGAAAACATATAAAAGAACATGTTTAAAGAGTTATCAGGGTAAGAATAGTTATTCTGACAAATAGACTGTCAAGAGTCAGAGCTCTGTCTCCCCCTCGGTCACCGGCAGGAGCCATCTCTAGACTACTGATTGCACTACATCTCTCAACAACCCCAGCGCACAGTTCCTGGATGCTGCTCAGCTGTCTCTCATTTGCCAATCACCCACAGGACACTTAAGCACTGCACAGAGCCTCACATCAGTGTGAAGTATTGTTTGTGCCTCTCTGCCTGCATTACCAAGTGTTTCTATCTGGACCTGATCTTCTGTTTCTGACCCTAACAGAACCACCGGGTACTTCCTGTTTTTAACGTGAGGGGGGAGGAGTCACTCAGTCCAGTTCTAATATGATGCTGTTTTGTATAATTACTCTTTAAAGGCTAAACAGAGTAATATTAAAGTTAAATGTCAACTGCACACCTATGTTTTGTTGTACTGACATCCAGTTTGATTTTTTTGCTGCTTCTTCACTTGTATTTTTATTAATGGATTTTGTAGACCCTTTTAGCTAAAAAGTTTTTGCTTTAGTTTTACCTGTTAAATCATAAATCTGGTTCCTCCAAAGTTCTACCAAACCGTGACCCTCTTTGTTTCACAAAAGCTTTATAGCTGTACATATAGTGTAGTTTTCCCTTAGAGAAAACATACAAAGAGTTGTAGTTCTAACAATAAACAGTTTCCTGAATATTTATTTGGAACAAAAACCTTGATGCTCAGAGATTAAACTATTAGATTCACAGAATACAATGCACTTTGGGTAATTTGTCTGTACGAATGAAACTATGAGTCAGTGTCCCAACATACATGTCTGTTAGTCCCAGAGTTGTTTGAGCCCAAACTGAGTATGTGAGGTGAAGCATGAAGAGAACCGTTCAATCCTGTCCAATCAGGATCAAGCCCAAGGGGGCATCCTCTCTAATTCACGATCAATAATCCATTATCAGCAAACTTCATTTGGCAAACTCCCAGTCTAAGCCCTGATTCATATTTCTAAGTGTTGCTTTTCAACAGTTTTCCCATTTGACAAAGAACAGGAAGTTCTATGTTGTAAAAATACGAGGAAATGCTGCTTTTATGCGACCCCATTTACACAAATCCAACCCCTTGTAATTAAAATGACAAAAAATAATGACCACAGCTGCCAGACCCCCTCAGCTCTTAGACTCATATTAAAAAATGGATCACTCCAGAGCACAAAAGCTATTATTCCATTCCACATGAAAAAACGCACAGAGCACAGGCATGGTTAAACACGTTACTCAAGCGAAAATGACCATTTGTTGGGTTGTTTTTAGTGAAAGGAAGGTACCCTGGTATACAGCCAGCCGAGCAGTCTAAAGAAAAACCTGCTATTGTGTTGGCCGCACCAGAACTGTCACATCGCCTCATGTCTGGCCCTCCAGCCCTCATTAGGGGGTCGAGAGAGTGATTGTTAAACCAAAGAGGCCTGGATCCACACGTCACACTCTTCAAATCCATGTCTGGAGAAGAGGCAGCACAAAAAAAAAAAGACTTGTTTGTGTTTGTCAGGGTCAGAAGTGTAGGGAAAGTATGCTTTTAAGCAACAGAGTGAGTGATGGATGTAGGTTTCAGTAGCTAAGACTAACAAATCTGTCTACATGCGTGTCTCTTTGTGCTAATGCCGGAAAGGGTGTCGATTCCTGGATATGGAGGATTTTCGGAGGGCCTTTCGGGATATGGCAGGTGTTCTGTAGGCAGACGCTATCAGATTAGTGCACGGCCAATGTGGCACACTGTCTCTGAGAGGCGGAGGATATGCGAGAGAAACTGGAGGGTGGCAATTAAGCGGTCAAGGTTAAGGCGAATATAATGAGTTAACACAATGGGGATAAAGTCAGAGAGCTGAGGGCAACAGATGGGTATAAACAGGCCATCAGTATGGAGCTCGCCACCTCTATATTACGAGCTTATGCCTTTGTCGCTACGGCTTTTGTGTTTAGTCTTAATAACACTTTTGCAAATGACTTTTATTTCAAGTCTTCATGTACTCCCTTTTATTGTAGCTAAAAAAAAACATTGTCGAGTTGTCTTACCTCCATCCCCCCTCCCCATCAATTATCTTTTCAACCTCCTCTGCTTTCATTCCATAAACCCACGATGCTTTTTAGAGGATCAGTAAAGCAATTCAGCCAAACATGTTGCTCCGGGGCTCCACTCGTTTCTTTTCACTCCCTTTTCCTCTCGCTTTTCTTTGGCAGATGAATAGGCATGTCCAGTCAGCTGTCCTCATATTGATTCATCCTGACGTCCAAACCAGCTCAGCACAAACTCCCTATGGTCAGGGCATGGATGCTGAAAGCTCGTGTTGGTGTGATGTGTGTGTGAAAATGTCTGCTGTTAGTGTGTGTGGCTCACTGCTGCAGCAGATTGGAAATAGCAGATATCTGCTGCAGGATGCATCAAAACTCCACAATTTTTTTTTTTCTTATAAAAAGATGCTTTCTTTGTACTCTTCTGTGCATGCAAATGTTCCTCTTCTACTGTGTGTGTGGGCCGCTGAAGTCATCCAAAAATTCACATCCACAAACCTGTGCCAACATACCCCTGACTGGAAAATAGCATGTGACTGTCCTTATGCTTGTGTTTCAAGCCATACTCACTTGTTAAGCCTCACCTCGCATCTACAGATTTGTGGCCAGCAAGCCAATAGAACAAAACCAGAACAGACCCAAAGGGTGCTTCTTCTGCTGAATGTAGTTTTGACATGAAGATTATTTTAGCGTTACATTACACATCTGCCCTCAAATAACTAATTGCCAGTGTATAAAGCATGTCATATGTACAAAATATTTCCTACAAAAACTGTTAAAATGCAAAACTGTGAAAATATGTATTTTTATTTCAGCACCTACGAACAAAATACCTTCATGAATAAGAAGCACTTTAGGTGCATTTAAAAGTCTTATTTAAAAAAAAAAAACTGCACCTTATATATGGAATAATTTAAGTTGTTCTTATTGATGTCAAAGCTATTGCAAGAGGTGCACTGCGCTATGTCAAAATGTATGGTTGGACGTTATTGTGAATACGCCAACGCCCGAGTCATACCGGATGCGATAGCGCCGCGAAGCGGCGCGGAACGGAGTGCGCTTCCATTCGGCGCCCATGTTAACCTAAGGCGTCGGTCACACCAGATGCGGAGCGATGCGGAGCGACGCGTAGCGGCGCGGAGGGTCCGCAAGGTGCAGCGCAACGTTTCGGCGTCTGGCCTATTTTTTGCGCGAGCCGCGAGCATTCCACGTCAATACTGGCAGGAAGTTGCATCAAAATACATAAGAA
Source organism: Oryzias melastigma (assembly GCF_002922805.2). Classification (NCBI taxonomy): domain Eukaryota; kingdom Metazoa; phylum Chordata; class Actinopteri; order Beloniformes; family Adrianichthyidae; genus Oryzias; species Oryzias melastigma. The sequence continues at coordinate 14,696,621 of NC_050522.1, forward strand.
AATCCGGTTTATTCTCAAAATAGAACTGGTTTTTCAAAATAAAACACCGCGATTGACAAATGTGATCATGTTTTTGTGTCTAAACAGACTGTAGAGATGAAAATAAGCATACAATCAAAACACACAGACACGCGTGCGCAAGAGCCCCCACCCCGGACACCACAGATCTCCGGAGCGGGTGTGCTGGTCTGCAGGGTTCTGGGAGGAAAAAAAGCAGAGCAGACGGGGCAGTGGGGGCACACTGGAGCAGGACATGGGGCTGCGTTTGAACCAGAGAGAGGCAGAGGAGCGGTTCTTCTTGGAAGAAACATCAGGTAATATTTTTAGTTTATTAATTTACCGACGGAAACACCTGGGAGCGGGTGCATGCACACAGACACACAACAAAACAGACAGACACGCACACGCACACAAACCGATCAATGAAGTGGGCCGACTGCGGAGTTGGGGGGCGGGGTCTGTGTCAACAGGGGGAGAGACCATCCCCTTTTAGCAGAAACACGGGGTGATGTCTTGGTTATTAACCATGATGGCAAAAAAAGCAATAGCTCTAGCAGAAGCGCCTGTCGACCGTCGCGGACAAAAATCGCGCCTGGTGTGACCAATAGAGCGCTGCGCACTTCGCTCTGCGCCGCTTCGCAGCGCTATCGCATCCGCTGTGACTCCGGCGTAATGCAGCTAACGCAGGATCAGAATTTTTTTTTTTTTTTACATATTCAAGGTTTTGAGTCAGTTTAATGAAAGTGATTTATTTGTTTTAGTTATCAGTCTATTTGTATGTATCGCAAACAAGTTTGGAAGTTACAGGTGTACTGAATATGCTAATTAGGCTAACACTTAAAAATTGGCTAACATATAGCATATGTAAGTTCCAGAATTACTGTATTTTCTGGACCATAAGCCGATACTTTCCTAGGTTTTGAACCATGCGCCTTATACAAAGGTGCGGCTATTATGTGAATTTTTCTTCCACTGTTAGGGGAGCTCTAGTCGGAAATAGAATCAAAAACAAGAGACAAAGAAAATCTATGTAAATCAGAATTGCCAACGCTACTTTTTCTTTAGCAGATAGGACACTCATGACAAATTATTAACTGGTAATTATTTTCAAATCCTCGCTTCTTCATCATGGAAATCCTGCAAAGAAGTTTGTGTGGTGCACATTTTAAGTTGAAGGCCATGGAGCTTGCTATCTAGGAAGGAAACCGCACTGCTCTACACAAGCTTAGCATCAATTAATCTATGCTGAGACGCTGGAGACAGCAGGTACATACTTGTACATTCACAATACAAAATTGTTCTCTACATGCAGTAAATATAACATTTTTCAACATAGATATCTGCGGCTTATAGCCTAGTGCGGCTTGTATTTCTTTTTTTTGTTTCTTTTTTCTAAATTAAGCAGATGCGACTTATATACAGGTGCGGCTTATAGTCCAGAAAATACGGTAATGTGATCAGGTTTTACGTGTTGCAAACAAGGTTGGAAGTTACAGGTGTAATGAATATGCTAATTCGGCTAACACTTAAAAACACAAGCCCTGGAGTTATTGCGATCAGTTTTTACGTGTTTCAAGCAAGGTTGGAAGTTACAGGTATTGTAAATACTACATGTAAAGTGTGACATTGTCTTACTGTGTTTCTTTTTTTTTATGTCTTACTAACAAGGTTGGGAGTTAGCATAGTCAAAGTAATAATTGTTTTAGCAGTATCCTTCTGCTTTTTTGTTATGTTGCATAATAGGTTGGTTGTTAGGTATTGTAAATAGGCTAATGCGGCAAAATTGTAACAGTGTTGGACTGTTTTTTTGTTTGTTTGTTTTTTTACGTGTTTCTAACAAGATTGAGGGTTAGTATAGTCCCAGTAGTCATTATTTTAGCAGTATTCGTCTGTTTTTTTTTCATGTTACAAACAAGGTTAGGAGTTAGGTATTGTAATTGGGCTAATGCTGCTAAAGTATAACAGTAACGCTCTGTGTTTTTTTTGTCTTTGTTTGTTTTTGTTTTATTTGTGTGTATCTAACAAGTTTGAGAGTTAGTATATAGTCCCAGTAATGATTATTTTGGCAATATCCGTCTGTTTTTTTTTTCATGTTACAAACAAGGTTGGGAGTTAGGTATTGTAAATGAGCTAATGATGTTAAAGTGTAACAGTGTCAGTCAGTTTTTTTTTTTTTTTTTTTACGTGTTACTAACAAGGTTAGGAATTAGCGTAGTCAAAGTAACGTTTGTTTTAGCAGTACCTGTCCGTTTTGGGTTTTTTCATGTTGCAAACAAGGTTGGGAGTTTATTGTAAATACATGAATGTGGTTAACGTCTCTGACTCTGTTTTTTTTTAATGTTACTAATAAGGTTGAGAGTTAGCCTTGTCACAATAACGTTTGCTTTAGCGATATCCATTTTTTTTTTACCTGTTGCAAACAAGGTTGGAAGTTACAGGTATTTAAAAATGCTAATGTGGCCACGGATTCTGAATGCCTCTTTTTTATGTTGCTAACAAGATTAGGAGTTAGCATGGTCAAAGTAACATTCGTTTTGTTGGTATTTGTCTATTCTATTCTATTTTCAAGCTGCAAACAAGGTTGGGAGTTACAGATATTGTAAATATGCAAACACAGCTTAAGTGTCACAGTATCAGACTAAGTTTTTTTTTTTTTTTTTTACGTGTTACTAATGAGGTTGGGAGTTAACATAGTCAAAGTAGCTCAGTATCCATGTTTTATTTTTTTCCATACTGTAAACAAGGTTGGTAGTTACATGGCGTGTGCTGAGTTACAAACAAGTTCTAGTGTGAACCAGGGCTCAAGTTCTAGTGTGAACCAGGGCTCACATGGCTAGCGTTCCAGCTCAGGTGCAATGCGGGAGTGGTCTAGCTACAGGCGATGGCTCATATTAGCTCCTGGTTGGCTGCAGCCACAGGCTCTGCTGCCGATCTCGCAAAACTCCAAACTCACATATGTTCACGCTAAATCCTCCTCTATTCGCTGCGGTTCAGCTGCGTCGTCTGGCGAAATTCGAACAAAACAAAACGGATTCGCAGTGACGCAGAGGCCGACCGCAGACGCAGGACGTGAATGTCTGCAGTGGGATTTCCTCTTGCACTTTTAAAATTACGTGAAGACTGCGGCGCTCGCATCGGAGCTGCAACGATAACCGTGTGAGCCTGGGGTTACTGTGAATGCAGTTATTAAAGTCTTACTGATGGACTTATCTCTGACTCTTTTTTTCTCGCTTTCCTATAGTGTGGAAAATACAAGTATACAAAAATGAATGAAGTTTTTGGCCCAAAAAAAATCTAGCTAGAAATGTACTACGCACTTCTTATGGTGATTAAAAGCTGCAACAGTTAAGCTGTATGTTAATATGCTTGATGACAACTCGTGAGATTTCCATGAATAAAAACCAGCATGACACATATGCTAATTATTTTATGCACGATTGCAGCATTAGAGCTGGTCAAACAGGACGGCATCATTTAACACCTGACTACAGCATCACCAAGAATTTTAACATCGTGTGGTGTTTGTCAAAACTCACTTGCTTGAAAATAAGAAAGAAGCAAAGCACCACTGTTCTGTGGTTGGGCAGCCTAATGTACCTAAAAGATTAGACAGCCATGAGCTCAACAGTCACAGTGTGCTCAAACTTCCACATCAGTGCCCATCCCCCTCCTTACCCAACTCCACACTTGGTTACACAACATTATACAGGGATTACTCTTCACTGCATGAGATGAGCTGCTCAATGAGTGGCCTTTTATCGTGGATGCCCTTTAGTGCATTAAGGAGCATCTATGACAAGACAAAGACCAGACTAAAGGAACACTGCCAGACATGCAGTGTTCCTCAAAAATTCACTGCAGTGCCATTTGAAACCAGAAAGGTAAAGGAAGCAGCATCTTTTGAATTATCTGTGTTTTATTTATTTGGTGAGGTAGGTGACAAAGACCCCATACTCTTTTTCAGTTTGGATTGGCTAGTGTGGGAGACATTGAAGCATAATCTGCTGGCATTAACTTGCTCTCTAAAAAAAGCACTCTCGACAGGGATTAGATTATCATGGCAAGGTCAGCTCAGACTCACCCTGTCTCCCTTTATGTGTCTCTATCACTCTGGATGGTGTCTTTTTACTGCATCGGTTTTCATCGTGCTCCCACCCAAGGAAGATTGTTCAGGGACTATTTTTTACTTTTGCTTTAGCACAACGTTACATTACATTACAATTACATTACATAACATTGATTACCTATTTTTTAGCCTGATGATTTTAGAATAGATCATTTTTTCTGTGGCGCAGTGGTTAGCGCTCTTTCCCCACAGCTAGAAGGCCCCGGTTCAAGTCCTGGCTGGGGGACCTGAAACAGAACCTCCAACTTGGGACCTTCCTGTATGGAGTTTGCATGTTCTCCCCGTGCATGCGTGGGTTTTTCTCCGGGGACTCCGGCTTCCTACCGCCCTCCAAAAACATGCTTCATAGGTTAATTGGTTACTCTAAATTGCCCCTAGGTGGGAATGTAAGTGTGTATTAAGGCTCTGCGACAGACTGGCGACCTGACCAGGGTATACCCTGCCTTCGCCCATCAGTAGGCAGGTTACACTTGGTTCAAACTGGATCCGGAAGAGCTGCAGAGTGGAGTGGAGTGCGCCCAGGATCCGCTCTATCCTTCAATTCACACCAGACGCACATTTTTTTCAGCGCAGACAAAACCAAATGAAGTCAATTCAGTCGCCATTTTTTCACAAAACGGGCAGCACCATGTTGTCCGTAAGCAATGATTGGTCCAAGCCTGAATCATTGTTTCTAAGACAACCACTCTTGCTAATCAGAAGTAAGCTTGTTGGAAGTCCACACTACTATCATTTGAAAGCAGACTCGGGAGAATCTGTCAACCAAATGTTTTGAAAGTTCGACATGAGATCACGTACAATAAATCTCTTAACCCTTGTGCTATCTCCTTGGGTCTGGATGAACCAAGCCTTAGATTGTCATGTTTCCATCCCATGACAAATGTGGATGAAGTTGGACAGGATTTAATGTCTGCATGGACACCAGTGAAAATCAAAAATCATTGAAAAAAAAAGTTAATTGCGCTGTCTTGTGGGGTCCAGATGACCTCACTCCCAATATCATCATACCCAGGATAGCACAAAGGTTAACCCCGGGTTTACACCACTAGTGTCACGGCTCCGTTGCATTGCAGGAGCAGACTAGCTACAGCTGATGGCTTACACTGGATGCTGCTCCAGCCACAGGTTCTACTGTTGATCTCGCGAGATTGCGAACTCACGTTGGATCACATGATAACTCGCAATCAATACAGGAAGCCAGACCCTCGTTCTCCAGTCATTTCAGAACACTTCTTTGTCGGCATAGAAAGGAAGGAGTAGTGCTGGATATCTATAATCAGCTTCTCGTCGTCCATAGTTATGACAGACAACGCTGTGCTGCAACACTCTTTGAGTAATCCGGAAATTACGTAATGTTTACGACACGCTGAAACCGGCGAGGTCAGTGCAAATTTTGTTTTATTTTGAAAATATACCAGATGCACTTTACATTCACTCGAGTGGTTTCCGGTTTAAGTCGTGAATAGCCCCAACTTCACAAAAAGTGCTGCAGATCAGCTGGATCGTCCATCAAAATTTTAACCCAACGAAACAGATTCGCACTGGCCGGTCTGCAGACGTAAAGGCCTACAGTGGGAGTTCCTCTCGCACTTTTAAACTTTCGGAAAGACTGCGGCGCACGCATCGGAGATGTAACGCTAGCGGTGTAAGCCCGGGGTAAGACCCAAGCTACTATTTGAGCACAGGGCCCTAGAAAAGCAGAATTATCTACTTTAGTAATATAACCCAAAATTTAATATCCATCCATGCAGACGCCAGGTCTTAAGAGATTAATGAGGCATCTGATTGGTCAGTTAACAACTTGTGTAACTTGCAATGCAGAAAAATATCGGGGAAAAAATGAGGATTGGCAAGAAAATAATTAAAAAGGTTGCAGAGCAAAAATTGTTATTCTGACAAACATTACAATAGTCTTTTATTTGTCAAAAGAAGTCTATGAGATTTGGGTTTCTTGGAGCCAGCAGGTATTTCCTATTTAGAACAGGAAGAAGGAGGGGTATTTCAATCTATTTCTCATATACAATCAATGGGTAAGATTTGGTACTGTCCCTTTAGAGACCCAGGCTCAAGTATTGCTAGGGTAAACAACTTATCAAGCAACTACAGATTGAAGAGATAAAACACAAACAGTACAGGGAGGGACATCAGGTCAGAGGGGAAATGTTACCAACATATTAAAAAACTGAAATTAGGTAGCAATCAGGTCTAACACAAAAGCATCTGTACTCAGATGGAACATAACACCTAAAATGGACAACTGGAACCTTGTAGGCAACTAAAGAGATACTTTAATAACCAGCTAGGTTGAAAGTCTAATAGGAAACACAACAAGAGTAATAATCATCAGTAGCTTCCTTGCAAACAGAGGCTGGAGACAAAGGTCAAAGCACCAAGATCAAACAAAGGTCCAGTGGAACTTCCAAACAGACAAAATAAAACGGTAATGGCTAGCAGTCGTGCTGGAAAAAGATGGTCATGCTGTAGTGATAGATGTACAAATCTCAAGTCATAGCAACATCAGGGAGAAAGAACAAGATGATCAAGAAATTCTGAGGGCTGGGAGAAGAGCTGCAAAAATTGTGGAAGGTGAAGGCAACAGCGGTCCCCTTGATAATTTGAAAACTCGGGGTGGTGACTCCCAAACTGGAAGAATGGCTCCAGCAGATTTCAGGAGCTCTATCTGAAATTTGTGTATACAAGAGTACAGTCCTAGGAACAGCTAAGATACTGTGACCTGAGAGAGACCTGACCATTTACAGCGCAAATTGGGATTTTTTTTTAACGCATATCTAAGCAATTATTTTCAAGAATCTTAATTTCTAAGAAAGTTTATCATATGTAAGATCTGTGTGTTTTAGTAGTATTTTTTCTGATTAAAGCAAGGATTGGACAATAGTAAGTTAATAGCTGCTTAGCTATTTTACCCAAGAGTCCCAGAATGACAGCTGGCAAGAGCGTCTGGATTAGGTTTCCCATTGGGGTATTGCATCTTTTACACCACCGCTTCTTTGGAGTAGAATGGGCCGATAGTAACCTGATTCCCTCAGACTCATCCAATCTCGTCTCTCACAGTCTCACTGGGACAAAACAGAAGGGATCTGTAAACGCCTTACTCATCCCTCCTATGTTCCATCTGGACACTTTGCCAGTGTTTGAACTCCAGATCATCCACTGGACACTTAAGAACAAGTTTCTCTAGTTATTTTTGTTTTCCAGTAACTTGTCTGACTCAGCACAAGCAGGACTTATGTTCTATCTGTTTTATTTGTTAATGCAAGTATTTAGTTTCAAGGAAGATATCATCAAAGCTTTTGGAAAAGTTTATCTTTTTGTTGCACTCTTGAGCTGCATATTAATACTCAAATACAGATTTTAATGCTTTCTCAAACAAATCTAAAAATCAAATACATGCTTTGTATTGCAATCAAAAAAAAATTCTTTAGAATCCTAAGATATGAAATATTTGGTTGTGTTTTTGCAGAGATCTTCTGGTTTGGTTTATTATCATTCTGTTTTTTTGTTTCTTGTATCACACTAAGCCTCTCCTTGGGGTTTAGCAGGTGCTTGTCAGATTTCATGTTTATCTAGATTCCTGTTTTATTTTGAAACTCTGTTCTCCTTGTGTCTAAAACTTGGCTTGCCCTTGCAGTAAGTCGGGCATCAACTGATACACAAGAATTTTGAGTCAATTAGCAGGCAGGCATAGGTGTTTGTTGCTGTAGGTAGTAAGAGATCAAATTGCGATTCTTTACATGTTATAACCTACAAATGCTAAATTTAAAGAAATTTAAAAGAATGAAAAAGCAGCACCTTTTTATCTGTAAAATATCAACAATAAAAGTTACAGAAAAGTTTCATTGATTGCAGTATATGGACTAAAAGATGGATGAAATTATCTTAAAGTCATCACTTTATTTTAAAACAGCTTGACCATCATTACAAACAGATAAACTCCTGAAAATTTAGATGCATAGTTGTATCATTACATAATATTCTTTTGGTCAACTGTTTAGGAATTTAAATGGAGTTTTAAATTTAAAAAAATACAAATTCTGACTGACTATAATTCTGGCAACAAATATTTTAGTGCAATAACAAATCATTTTAAATTTAGTAAAAATGTAAACAGTCTAGTATGGAGGAAAGAACTTGAGCCATGACAGCTGGACTCACTCTTTTCTTCTTTAACAATATTACCACTCAAATTAGATTCGAAGAAACATGTTTAAAGAGGAGAGGCATTCACTTTTTTACACCAGAGCTTTTGCTGGCGACATCTAAACAATGCATATTGTAAATCTCTGACCATTTAAAATATCATTGTTAATCAGATGATTCTGATGCGGAGAAAAGCGTCTCTTCATATCGACCTTGCGTTGTTATGCCGCTGCTTTTCTATGGCACAGAATTGTTGACTGCATCAACGATTGAAGAGTTACAGTAGTCGAAAGACTGTCAGCACTGAAGCTAAAGCTCAAATGGTAAAGGATTAAGTCAACTTCAAATCAAGGTCCCCTTAATGAATGAATATCTTCATTGACAGGAACTTGGGCTTTAACACTTAACTCTTCAAAAAAAATGTTCTTAAGTCTAACAAAATGTCAATGAAAATTCTTGTTTAACAATTTCATGTCTTTAAGCAATTATAATATCTTGGTTTATTGTCTTCTCTTCTAGAAACACATCCCCACTCATCCAAGCAGCTTAGTCAGTCTGAGTCTAACAAAGGAGAGATCATATTTACAGGCTGTACTCGGACTAACACTAAGATGTAATCGTTTGTCATCCAATGTGCAGAATGTAAGTTGACCATTCACACATTATACTGGTTGTGGTGCCTCTTGCAGTCCTTTCCGGAATCCGAAAATTAGCAGGACTGGCAAATTTATATAATCAACCGTCGCAGACGCAGGTGAGACTCTACTTGACATTCTCCACCCATTCAGACCAAGTTCACAAGACAATCTTGGTAGACAGCAGGTTGAGAAACCGGTTTCATTATTTTATAGGAACTGTATTTATTTGCACAAATTATCATTGCTTTGAAATTGCTCTTATGAAGTTTTTATACCAAATAGATTTCATATTTTATTATTCATTTATTATTTAGGCAGTTAATTAAATCTCTGTTTTCATTACATTTCTCATCAACTTCCTGGTGTAATGTTTTACAAACTTAGGCACGATACAACTAAAAACAGACTCTGCTAACGGGTTAGCATTCCTCTGAATCCAATATGAGGTAATCATAGCGGAAACAATGATGCACACTCAGCAAAAATGAATACATACTTTTTTGAAGGCAGATTATAATACTTTGCAGCTTAGAGTCTTAGTGCTAGAGGAGGTTTTTTTGCCAAATTGCTCTATTTTATGTCTCATTTCTCTGCTTAAGTTTTTATTTGTGAGATTTTCTTAGCATGTGTCTTGACAAATAAGACTTTTGATGATATTCTGATTTAAAACAATGAAAACTGCTGAGATTTTAAAAACCTTAATGGTGAAGATTCCTTTCACGGGATTGAAGAACTTTATGAATGAATTTATTTTGCTTTTAAATGGAGGTTTTGACTTTGGAGTTTAATAACAGGGCAAAGTATTAATAATAGTTACTGTAAATCAGATCTACCTTATGTTTCAGAGTATAAGTCATTATTTTTTTGCATAATTTGGCAAGAGGTGTGACTTATACTGTATGTGATCAATATTTGCTACTGACGGCAATGCATAAGAAGTGCTGCTCAGTCTTACCCGATCTTGACAAAATTGTTTCAAAGTAACAAATAGGATAAATATATATATTTTTTATTTTGTGATTTAAAGAGATATAAAGAGTTTAGTTGACTTGTTTGCATCTTCTTTGGTCAATGGCTAGCTTAATAATTCTTCAGATGTTCCACTAATATACCAGTATCCTTCTATGTTTCATGAGGCCAGATAAGTATCAATGTGTTACACTAGTCTATTATTTTTCTCAATTTTATTATTGAGATTAGCCTTTCAAAATAAAATTTTTGTTCTTTTTTCCATAGTTTTGATAGTTACATTTCTCCCCAAAGTGTGACTTATACTCCAGTGCGATTCCTAATTGATTTTTTCTTATTTGTTAGGCATTTTTTGTTTTTGTTACCCAAAAAATGCCTAACATTTTGAGATAAATGTCTCACGATCAGGGGCGCCATAAGGGATTTTGGGCCCCATAAAAAAATAGAGGCAAACTTGCATTAAGGTCCTTTGTGGGCCCCCCTCAGTCTGGGCCCCTAGAATCAGCCACCTTCTTCCCCTCTTTCCGGCGCCCCAGCTCACGATATGACACATATCGTGACATATCCCAAGATTGTACCAGAACAATTTTCCACTTAGTATAACTTAGAAGTATGACTTAGAAAAAAAACTCTACCTGAATATTAATGCTCTTTTCATTGTAATACAATGACCAAAATTAATTTTAATTAAAGTTTACCATGCATGTGTGGCATTTTTCTTATCAAAGAGAACAAATGTAATGAGAATTACATTTTGTTTTGGCATTTCCTCTTAAATCGCTGTCAATCAAACTGTCGCAGACAGGTTCTGTTTGAATAAATAAGCTTTCTGTACATCTGTACATTTCATTATTTTCCCAAGGACTCTGCTCTGAGAAACCAATGATTGAATGTATTGATCATAGCAACATCAATAAACATTGAAGAATTAGCTAAGAGTCTTTGGTGAACTGGAAGGAGAAAGAATCAGGTTTTTGGAGGAAGATCGGTGCACAAAGATCTTCACTTCCTCGTCCGAGCCGACATCAGGCTCACAAACGATACGGCTGGACAATACTGATATCGCTTGATGCTTTTATGTAGCAGCGGTGAAGATTTAAGATTGCGAAACACAGAGCTATCATAATCAGACAGGGGGGTGGGACTATTCAGCTCAGCACCAAAAGCCACACCCCCTCAGAGGAGATTATGGAAACAGAGGTTTCAGATCAACGTGAAAAATTGCTTTTTAAGACATTTAGGTTGTGGGATTTTAGTTAAAAATGTCATAATCATAATTAAGACACTACTTTGAACGTTTTTTTTTTTTGTTGTTTTTTTTTTTAAATGGTCATAGGGAGACTTTCAAGAGCATGGAAAACAAAAGTAAGACACTGAAGGATGCTCATATATAACAATTAAATATCGTCTTGTCAGCATTTTAAGTTGATACAAGTATCTCAAAGTGAAATATTGCAGAATGGAGTTTCCCCCACACCCCTAGTAAAATAAATAAATCACATATGTTTATTTTCTTTGTCATCACTCTGGCCTTTTCATTTTAGCTCTGGTGCAGTCTATATTTCAAACGAGTAAATAAGTAAATGGTTCTATTGAATTTACTTAAGGAATCAATGCACCTTGTAGTCAGCCACTCAAAGTGGAGATGGCCTAACCCCTAACATCCTCCTGTCTGCTCCGTCTGCACCCATCCCCCCTTTCCACCAACAAGCCCCCGTCCAGACCCCCGTCTCCTGACCTAATCTAGATGATTAAATCATTTTTCTTTAGCACAAATTTTGTCGTAACCCACCTCCCCGCCCTCCTCGTCTCCTCCCTTTTCTGCAAACTCTTGTCTGGTAGTTGTGTCACACACCCTCCCCTATTGATCGCCATGCTGAGGAGATTACCCTAATAGCTGGGATTACCTCCCCACATGTTGGTCGGCCGCATACTCCAGGGGGAGGAGGGGTGAGCCGAGGCATGGTGCATGTCAGGCATGATGTGCAAGTGTATGGAGGGAGGGGTGGAGGAGCAAGAAACAGCAAATCTGGAGCGATGTGGTTTATTACCAGAGAGGACTGCAGGCATAAAATTAATATCACATCTGGATATCAGCAACATGACACAAAAAGAAACCAAACATCATAAATAAATGTTCATAGATGATGTTTCCCACTGAGGTCAGCAATAAAAAGTCAGTAACATTAATGGATCTAAGGATTAAACCACTACAAATGCAATAGATTGTTTTTAGAAGTATTAACATATAATTATAGCACCAAAAATATATAGTTTGGTTCTATTGTTTAAAACAATCACCTGTCTTCCATGCAGTATAATGAGCTCTGGCCCATCCACATGTTGGATAAGTATAATGGATATCATAGTGTCCAATATGACCATTATTTTGAAAAGTTATCTGTATTTATAGACATATTTGATGTGCTGAGCCCCACAGAGGCAGAGAGGGCCATTCAGACAGTGCAGAAAGAAGGAATTCCGTTAATCCGCCGCTGATCCGGTACAATGGCAGCCTTGTTGTCTATCCCGTCTGCACTCACCTACCACAAGTTTCGGGAAGCGGGATCCCGCGCGGCGCGGCGGGCTATCAGCAGCCGCGCGGCGGGCTATCAGCCTCGCGGGACGACCGCGGCGTTCTTTGAACTTGACCGACAACAGTTACAAACACTAAAATTAACGAGCAAACCGGATGTTTTTTGGTACTTTCGACTTAATAAACTAATAGCGCTATCGCTCTAAAACACTGCGGGAGGCACAAATTCTCCCATTTCCCCCCTCAGATGACAGTGGTTTCGCCTCGTCCCTTACCTTAAGAGTTACGACAGGCGGCAGGTCGTTCCCGGAGGAGTCCCGTCAGAGATGAGACAATGGCAGGCTTCGTTCAGATGATAAACACGGTGGAATCGGGCCGCGGTTTGTTTGGAGAGCACCGCAGCGCCTCAAACTTCAGTGTAATTCAATCACAGCGGTGCACCTGAACCGCAGTCTTCTTCGGCTCCTCCGCAGCGGCGGTCCTTGTTGGGACATGAGTGACGCGAGAGATAACGTTATTAACGTTAATAACAAGCGGCGCGAGGATCTCTGCGCGCGCGCGCCGCTCTGTCTGTCCTGCGCGTGCTCGGACTTTCAGCTGAGATGGCAATAGTTTGAACCAGTGGTTTTGTTTTAATTTTTTTAACTAACTGGCACAAAATTATTAAGTTTATGTCGCTCCATTTCAACAAAAAAGCTTTTAAAATTACTTTATAAAAATATAAAACAACAAAATAATAAAGTTCGATTAAAATATTGAAAGAAATGTAAACATTTAAATAAAAAAATATGTAAAGACATCTCTGAAAATTATAAATAAAAATAATTTTAAAATCAGCTGTTTAGTCAAATGGTATTTACTATTTGACTTTTGGGTGACGTCATAAAGTTGAAATTATCCAAGAAGCAGTGTTTGACATGGCTGAAACATAAACTAGCAACTTTATTTATGGAAACATGCCCTAAATAACATATTTAAAAGAACTTTTTTAAGACCCACTCCAAAGAAAATTGTTTCTAACATGATTTTGTAACATTTTACTAAAAAGGGAAGACATAAATACAGAAAATTAGGCTTTTTTTTAAATTATTCAAATGGTTTGAATCAGACGAAAAAATGTTGTTTGAAACACATCGTATTTGTGATGTAGAAAATATATGGGAGGTGCCATAATTTCCCTGCTCCGCTCAATTCTGATGCATCCTCTTGTAAACAATTTTGTCTTCCTGGTCCAACAGCTGCAATATAGCTTCCTGTTTTTGTTGCACTGGTAGATTGGAGGTGCAAGAAAGCGGGAGAGCATGGATAATGGGAAGTGGGGGCGGATTACTCCGCATTGACCGTCCCTCCTACGACTCAGAGGCAAATTTCTAATGAACAACTGCATCCTGTTTCTGTAATTAGCTGCTGCCCGGAGGCTGTTTACACATGATCTAAACTGATGGACAAGAAGTACATTTTTAAATGTAAACATTTTTTGAGGCAATTAAACATTCCATCATGCAATATAGGGCTCCAAATTCGGTAGATGAAATATTTTGAGCTAAATATTGTATAATATTTCCAACTGATTCTGATCGGTAACCATTATGACAAAAATAATAAATGCAGAAATGCATAGAAACAAGGTAAAACCTGAAATCATTCATGAAATTCAACAATATTATTGATGATAAACTGGAAACCATATGTTAGATTTCAGCAAACTAAACAGTTTAAATAAAGCTAAACTGGTGATAGATCACAAATCTCTTGTGTTCATTAATTTTGCCATATTTTTCCAATTGCATAGTAGTTTGGGGGATAAGACTCACTTTCAATTGTTTGATAAAGAGCAATTCAAATTGTTCATAGCAGAAATTGATCACAAAAACAACTTGTGATTTTGTAACATACTACACAGCTTAAATAATATTATTAGCATAAAAAATATTACCAAAAATACAAAATTTATTCATCAAAAGATAGGAAAAATAAAATTTCAGGGAAAAAGATAATTTTAATATAAACAAGGCACACACACGCACAAAACATTACTTTGTTTATCTAAATGTGGAGCAATACCAGTTTAAATTTAAAACAATGTTCTTTTTTTGACCCATGATTTCCTTGAAAGCATATGTCTGAAATAAAATATTATCATATTAAATCAAGACATATTGTACCATAACTCAGCCACCAGAGGTCACTGTTGCCCCTTTGTTAGACACAGTGATGCTTTTATATTCTAGGATGGGCTGGTTTGTCATGTGATGCTTCCACAACCTGACTGGAACATTCACACCACACAGAAGCTGAACTAAAAAGACTCGAACTTTACTGTGAATTGTAGCTGTTTTATTGTCATCGTTTCTAACTAACATTTCAAAGAAAGATGCTGGGACTGAATCATTACCGGATCAGAAATTGGGTTCTGAATTGATCCCAGAAGATCTCCTATTGTACACACACAAAGGCTTTTTAAAGAACTGAGTAGTTTTAAAGATCTATTGACCCTTTATGCCTGAATTTATTTCCAGATATGAAAAAAGTGTGTGTGTGTGTGATTGGGGCCCTGAGACAGACTGGCGACCTGTCCAGGGTGTACCCCGCCTTCGCCCACCGGCAGCCGGGTTAGGCTCCGGCACCCCCGCGACTCCGAAAGGGACAAAGCGGTCAAGAACATAAATGAATGAATGAAAAAGTGGCTTCTAAATTGAAGTAAGTTTGGAGTAGAAGGGCTTGATGCATTTTTGTATTTATAGGTTTCAAGAGGTTAAAAGGTCAACTCTGTCCCCAATAGAAACAAGTGGTACTATTAAAATCAGTGATGTTTTAATGTGAAAGTGCAGGGAGGGATAACATATTTGCTGCTTGTATAACAATTTCCCAAGGTTTTCTTTTTTAACATCAATGGATATTTAATCCTGAAACAAAAATAATTCCTTAAATTATAATATTAATAGAAATATGTGTTTTTAACAGCTCTAATGTCTAAATACAGGAGAGGTCTGCAGCTTTTGGAGCCTCTCCTTTGTCTCAATATTGTGGTTATTTGGTTTCAAAGAAAATTGCTAACAATCGAAATAAATAAAATATTAATTTTTTCTTTTCGTTTTTATGTGTAGACTTTTAAACTGAGGTGATCAAATATTTGTAAAAATAACTTGTTTTTTGTAACACTGCGAACATTACACTAAAATCAAAAGGTTTTGTGTGGTTTTCCATTGCAAAACGTGTCAGATATTTGACAAAATTCATAATAAAATGTTTTTTCTACTGTCATAAATGTACATTATGAGAAAACATTGGAGTAAATTTTGTATTTTGCTGCACAACTGTGTCTAGTTGCTTTTCAGAGGCAAAGTTTATAGTTTTTTTTAACTAATTTTACACAGATGTTGCTTAACTCAGTAGGGGTGAGATGTTAGTTTGATTCTTCCTACTCTTTTTCAAACAATAAATCAAACTCTACTCGACTTTAGTTAATAATCACTATATTAAATTACTCAAATGTGACTTAAGCATGTTTTTTTGTTTTTGTTTAATCAATGTATTTCTTTATTTCTGTCATGAGTTTGATAAATCTGTGGGATTTTTTTATATTGTCAATATTTAATGCATAAAACTAAACCAAATCAATCAATGTTGTCATGTGCAATTTCAATAGTAAAGCAGAAAAATAATAAATTGCATTTTAATCCATTCTTTGCAACTGGAGGATCTTATTTGACATTGGGTGTATTTTATTTAGAAAGGAACCTTATGTACTCAAATCTAAAGTTAAAGAAATTAAAATTTTTTGTACATTTAAATATAACACTGTAAAAATTTAGTTATTGAAAATATTTTAAAGCTGCATTTTATCAGTTTGTGACTGAATTGCTACAAAAACATAAATAGTGTATTTTTCTTCAGAATAAAATGCAATTTTGAGGCGTTTGGTCAATAAGAAATCGGTTGCAAACCTTGAATCTATAGCAATGCAAGAAAAACTTTTTTTAATGCATTTAAAACCATACTTTGCTTTCTATAAAGTCTTAAAGATTTTCACGTTTAAAAAAAATCAAATCAAAGTGAAGCATAAAAAGGTTTTCTCCAGTTTTCAGAATTATTTCTTTGTTGTTTTAGGTGCTATACCAAACTGATGCCATTTCTATGCTCTAATTCTGCAGCTCTAATTAGTTTTCCTCCACCTGATTGCTTTTGCAGGCACTAATTTGTAGCTGCTGCTCACACATCTTCCTCGTTATCTTTCATCTTTCAACTCTTATAATCAATCATTTTCTTTTTTACTACCAAAATAAAAGCATTTCCTAAGTTAATCAAACTTGAATTATTAAAAAAATAATATGAAGGATTCTATAAGTACTGTGGCAATAATAATTATTTTTTATTGAAATTGCTTCAGTTATTTAAATATAATGTATGTCTTTCAATGAAGATGCTTGCTTTCTGTTGCTCATTTGTGGGAAAAATATTTTAACAGTTAAGGAGCTCTTTTGACACAGTTCAAATGTCTGTGCTTCTGCTGCTTCGTTCTGAACGGATGTTGTTGTTTTGTTGTCGGCCGTGCAAAACACGAACTCTCAACATGCAGCAGATCCTTTAATTTATTTGCCCTCCTAGTTTATGACTATGCTCCCGTTCGGACAGATCGGCATAAATCAATTTCCTCGCTCTTCCGCCTTTTCCATCCTAATTTCATTTGCTCTTTCGCTCTTGATGTTCCTTTCACTATCAACAATTTATAATGGAGAAAGAATCGTTTCTGCTGTAGAACCTAATCGAGAAGCGGCCCCTCCTCTTGGAAACAGCAGTCAACAAAACGCTTATAAAATAGGTTTTGCTTCCCTTTAACCTTTTGTGACAGAAAAAAATACTTTTTGAAAAAAAATCAAATTCTTGGCCATAAATGATTGAATATGAGCTGTTTTGCTTATAGAAAATGAAGCAGCAGTAAAAACATGAAATAAAAATTGAAACATTTTGACTTCATAATTATTTTTCTGACAAATTCATTTGCAAAAAAAAATACTCATAAGTTGAAAACTCTACATCCATGCATTATAAATGAAGGCATTCAATAAATATTTCTGTTGTTGGGAAACATTCATAATTAATTAATCAAGTTGGTAAAATCCACATGAAAATTGTTTTCTGTAAATAACAATTAATGCCACATGATAATGTTTTTTTTTTCCTGTGATAATTGCATTTATTATTTATATAGTTTTATAAGAGTTGTAGCTTAAAAAATGTTTTTTTTTCATAGTAAATTATTTAGTTTTTCTTTATTTTGTGATGCCGGCACGGCTGCCCCTTACTATGTATAAGGGCAAACCTGTGGGGCGGAGCATAAATCCAAAGCAGCGAACGCATGCTTTGTTCATTGTTGCTGCAGTTGGAGATTTGCAGAAGAGCGGCGAACCCTAAACACATGCTTTGGACGCCCAGGTAAGTTTTTTTTTTTTTTGTCTTAATATCTGGTGTGTGCATGACACACATGTCTGAAACTTGTAGCCATCCTAGAAATTAACTTTGAAAACATTGAAATTTGGGATTTAAGTAATTTTTTGTATTATTTGCTTGAAAAGATGGCAGTTTAATTCAAATAAACAGGATAATCTGTACATTACATTTTTCTAATAATTGTTTTAGCCTGCTGATTAAAATATTTCTACTAAAATATTATTTTTTTTACAAATAATTGTTAAAATTCTGCTTTAATGAAGGAACTAATTCATTAAACATAATAAAAGGTTAAATTTTTCATAAAAATTATCTAAAATTTTGAAAAAAGCTTTTATTTTGAAGGTAGAATTTTCTTTTTTTGACTTTAAATTTGTAATTTTACACCATACTTGCATAATTTTTTGACTCTCAAGCTAGTTTTTGTGGATAAATAACAAATCTCAACATCAAATGGCAACTTTACTTGCTGTAAATTTAAATTCCGTTTTCCCAGTATGTGATTTGAACTGTTATTATCTGACTCTGTGGCTAACACTTCAATGTAATTTGTTTATCTGCCTAAGTTAATCTACTTATCTGCTCATAGACTGCTGCCTCTATAATGTAATAATAATTTCCTCTTCCCTTGCAGGCTAAATGACTGTCATCTAATAAACACTCAACCAGAACTTACATTTTTTAATTCGGTGTGGCCTTAAAAAGACGACAAGTGGACAGAAAGTAACTTTCAGGGAGAGAAAAATGTCAAATCTTGACCTGGAAAGAATGGAGTTCTTCAACAGCGTCATAGCTGGATGTGTGGGTCCGTTCTGTAACAACTCTCTGCTCATATTTCTAAATAACGGCAGCGGCTTGGAGACTTATGACGATGGATCCCCCTGGCTCAGAATACTCATCTCTGTGGTTTACTTTATTGTAGCCACAGCTGGAGTTCTGGGTAATTTGTTGGTCATGTTCCTCCTGTATTCCACGCACACCATCACCATAGGCACCATCAACTTCTTTGTTTTTAATTTAGCTGTTGCTCATTTTTTCTTTTCTTTGGCCTTGCCGTTTTGGGCGGTGGACATTGCCCTGGACTACAACTGGCCGTTTGGCTTGGTCACCTGTAAGGCTGTTTCTTTGCTCACGGGGCTGAATGTGTTCGCGAGCTGCTTCTTTCTGACGGCCATGAGTCTGACCCGGTACTGCTCCGTAGCGACGGCCTTGAAGCCCGGCTCGTCCCTGTGCTCCAGATCCTGCTCCTTCCCGCTGGCCACCGCCGTCATCTGGGTGGGAGCGCTTGTCGCTGCCGCACCCCGAGCTGTCTTCGCCGACCTGAAGCACGTGGGCAAAGACACGGCGTGCCTGCTCCGCTTCCCAGACACCACCTGGCTGGGGATAAACCAACTTCTGAGAGTGGTGCTGGGGTTTCTGCTGCCCTACGCCACCATCATCCTGTCTTACCTGCTTCTGCTGCGCTTCCTTTGCAAGCACAAACTCAAAGGCAGCGGCAGCTCCTCTAGAACCGCTGACATTTCCAAGACTGTGGCAGTGGTGGTGCTTTCATTCTGTGCATGCTGGTTCCCGTACAACGTCCTCACACTCTGGAATGTCCTCATCCACTTTGACGTCATTGATATCAGCAAGTCTTTCTACACGGCTCAGACGTACTTCTTCCCTCTGGCCAACTGCCTGGCTTTTACCAGTAGCTGCTTCAACCCCGTCATCTACTGCCTGATCAGAAAAGAATACCGTGCGGCTCTTCGCAATATGGTTCTCAAGCTTAGTCTGGCAGTTATGTCCAAGATGCCTTACAAGATGCACTCTGAGGAGGCGTCAGGGCAAGTGGGGTATCCTGCCGTTCCACTCAACATGTATAGCCAGACGTCCCAAACAGACACATGCAGATACGAGCCCCTGTCCCCACTGCCAGGTTTGGAAACCCCTTTATAGACCACCAGAACAACACAGCTTTTATAAAAACATTAAAGTCAAGGATACATTTAGACTCCTAACCTATAGTGATATTCACTGTGTGTTGTACTCCTGTTATAAGAATAAACATCGTATTTCTGAAGCTACATACACATCGGCCATTTGACATGAGAATTCATAGTGTTCACACTGTAGAAGCAGGGAAGGGCTTCTTCCTCGTCTTTTGCTACTGATAACTAGCACACTTTTGCCACCAACAGTTAGACGAGACTAGGCACAAAATGTCAAAGAGGTGCAAACCTCGCGATTTGGGCACTAAACAGAAAAAGTTTGGTTCATTCCTAGAGTCCTTGTTCCATCCAGAGAGTGGTCCCGGTTTATCTTTATTTGAAAAACAAACGCAGACGTTGTCAGGCTCGTTGTCACGTCTGGGTTCACCAGATAAATTGGTCAAAAATAGATCTGGTTTAATTGGAAAGTCGCGTTAAATGGCTGTACGCTTTGGACGTATAAACAATAAAGGATCATACAAATTTGCATGAACGCAAGAGTTTTTGAACACGGAATCCCAAAAACACGCGTTTCAGTAGACTTTTCGTCTGAAGTCCTCCCTTGAACTAGTTTAACTGAAGACCGTGTGTGCATTGCTAGAGTCACATACAGCCGGAAAGAAAATTGACTCGTATGGGTGCAGCAGTTTTTTTGGGTAGTCCGGGTCAATGGAGGGTCTAGAGAGGAACGAGGAGCATCTTAATCCTTGTGCTATCCAAGGAAACCTAACGTTGGGAGTGGAGTCATCTGGAATCCACTAGACAGCGCGGTGACTTTTTCTTTTCAATGGTTGTTGATTATCACTGGTGTCAATGGCAGACGTGAAATTCTATCCATCTTTGTCATGGGAGGGATGACATGTCGATGTAAGGGTGGGGTATCTGGACCCCACAAGAAAGCACAAGGTTTTTTATGGTATCGTGAAGTATTTGTAATGCTGTTGTACTATGTCCTAATCCTACATTCTAGTTGTTTGTAAAATGCAGATATTGACCCCTTACTGACCCCACGCAAATGTGGCATGGATGGGTGGTACAGGTCCCTAGAGCGCCCGCAGGATGACCACACAAACTACATTCTGTCTAACGTCCTCATTTCTGAAGGTAGGATCACACCAACTTCGTTCAAGGGGTCACTTTCAAGGAAAGGTTTATGTAAGTTGGGCTTCTGCAATCAAAACTGCAAATTTTCCCACATTTTTACAACCATGTTCAGGCTCTACGTACAAAACGCACCGCCATAGAATGTTCATTGAAAGGCAAACCAGGTCAAACTTTAACCAATCAAGGACTCGGATTTAACAGTGAGGTATTTAACAGTTTGAAAATTGATCATGAAGGAGAAACTAATAATTAACCTGAATTATATGACACCAAGTCTTTCATCTATTGGAATAGAGATAGAAAACGCATCAAATAACTGTTGTGTGTAATAAGTGTGTTGTGAAGTATTTGTTTTGCACTTACGATGTACAGGTGGCGCTGTTGCATGGTGCCCTTACATCACACCCCAGTCATTACTAGGTACATATACTGGCCCCTTACTGACCATGCATGATTGCCACATGCACAGAGCAGCTGAATAGCTCAGCTGATTAAGTGTAGGACTGACACATCAGGGTTCAATTCCCAGGAGTTGTGATGTGCTAAATCCAGTGTGAGTCTTTAGGTAAAACCCTTCACGCTACTGCCTAAGTATGGAGCCACAAGGGGGCTCCAAGTCTGGGTCTTCCTGTGCCGGTCCCGAACCAGGATAAAATCAGGGTTGTGTCAGGAAGGGCATCCGGTGTAAAAATCTCTACCAAGTCAAATGTGCTTTGGATTGTGTCGTAAGTACGCAAATGCTTATGCGTCAGGCTGGACATAAGGACCCATACTTATCACATCAACAGCACTAACAGTGCCCAGGATTTGGGGGGGTTAAAAAACTGAAAATTCCATACAGCACGCTTGTGTCTTACCTACTTTGCATGCATAGAAACAATGTTCCTAAACATTTTTGCCCTGTGGCTTCACCGAGCATCCAACAACCTGAGTGCCCCATACAGGTTTGCTCATTTTCCACCCACAGACAGTCCTTATCTTCCTCTTGTGTCTGAGGCTTTAAAGATGCAACCAAACTTTATTGAGTCAGCATGAAACTTTGTGTAACACTATCAAACTGTGCTTAATGCAAATCTGACATTTCTATTTCATTGCTTGTATTCATAATGCTACATAAAACAGAGACTACACAGAAGTTACAGTTAAAAACCTGTAAGATA
This sequence comes from Oryzias melastigma, assembly GCF_002922805.2. Classification (NCBI taxonomy): domain Eukaryota; kingdom Metazoa; phylum Chordata; class Actinopteri; order Beloniformes; family Adrianichthyidae; genus Oryzias; species Oryzias melastigma. The sequence goes on from NC_050522.1 coordinate 14,718,733, forward strand.
TAATATGTGTCCTTTGAATAACTTGTGTTCTTTGACTGTGTTTGTCTCAGTGTTATTGTGTCCATATCTGAAAAAGTCTATTTTTTATTTTATGAAGAATGAGAAAATAAAACTTCTATATTCCCTCACTTTACAGGATGGTAGTCTTTTTTTCAACAACAAGCACAGAAGTTATTTAACATAAAGAATAATATGCATTTATTGTTGTTGCAGTGAAAAATAAGATGGAAGCATTTCCAAAGCTGCTCCTTTAGAGTGCCGTATCTTGTTTTTGCCACATGGTGGAGGTGTTTAATAGTTGAACATTCAGCTAAAACAACCTGCTTTGAGTTATGGCATGTAATTAGCACATCAACACAACTATAAAACCTGCAGATTATGGTGTAAATCAAAGAGCAAATAAATGAGCATCGTAATAAGTTATGTGTACAGCATCTTTTATGTTTGTGGATGCAGACTTGTGCAGTGATACAGAGCCAATTAAAGCTATAAATAATTGTAGATGCCATGTGTTTATCTCTCCATTTAATCATACAAAAATCAATGTCTATTTATAAAATTATCTCTCGTTGTTTTTTTAGATTTATGCTTGTGGTTTTTAAAGATCCAATCCAAGAAAGTAGTGTTTTTAACAAGTTCTTGTAATATTTTTCTCATTTGTAAAGAAAATTAAGGACACAATCGCTTTTCTGAGTATATTTTTTATTCAAATTGCTGTGAATCAGGACCAGCCAGCAAAATATAGTTTGAAAAAGACTGTATTTGTTACGTAAAAAATACTGCTGGTAGGTTTAAGGTGGGAACTAGCGGGAGAGACTGTAAACAGAGAGCTCTCAGCAACAGGGAAAAAGCCCCACGCAAAGCTTAGAGGTGAATTTTTCAAGAACTACTGCCTCTCTGCAGAAACTTGGTCCTAGAAAAAGACACCAATTATTATTTTTTTATTATTATTATGTCCAAAAAAAAAACAAACAGTATAATCACGATGAAAAAGTCTACTGGGAACGCTTTTAAAATAGATCAAAGATGATTCTTTTCCATAAGACATTAATACGACAAGTGGGATATAAGGACAAATGAGCTACGCTGTACATCTTCATTGTAGTTAGAATGTAACCAAAAATCTAGACAGACTATGTAATGAAAGCAAACATAGCTAGCTCCTGTTGCTACATAGCAAACATAGCTCCTGCTGTTGGGAAGAAGCTGCAGTATCTGTGAAATTGATTTTCTTTTCTCTGTTTTCCAGCATGTCAAGCAGTTGAAGCCCTTCATCCTCTGTCGGTCTGTATCTATCCTGTGGACAATAGCTGACATCCTCATTCCCCGCTCACTTATTGTAATGACACAAGAAAAAGTCAGGTTGAGTGAAGGGCTGGAATCCTGATTAGCTGTGACACAGACAGCTGTGAGCTGCCCAAGGATAAAATATCATTTGTTGACCTCATTTACATTGTTTCATCCTTTCACCATTTTGTCCAAGAAGCAAAAATACAGTACAATATTTTATAGTAATTTTGAGTTTAAACCCTAAGCTAGGGAAATCTAGCTAATATCGTTAGCCAAATAAAGGCAGCTTTATTTTGCTTTACTAGTACAGTTTGTTTTTCCAATGTAAGCACTTCAAAATGCTTCCTTTTATAAAAAACAAAACAGTATTTCAAGAATTATTAAATTGTTTCCTTAAAGCGTCTGTCTACTCTGCCGCACGTTAGCTTAGAATGACTTACAGCAAGGAAGAAACAACTGACTGGAAAAACTCACACGGTGTGTATGTAAAAAACATAACTTTGAATCATCTGTGATGAATTGTTAATGAGACCTTCTACTAACATTGAGTTTAATCTTTTTTACAACTAATAAGCAGCATTTATTGGTTGATCTTTCTTGAATTACAAGGTTGTCAATAAATGAATGGGCAAAATATGAAACTATGCATTGTAGGAAGAAATCCTTCGGCCTAAAGACAAACACTTACCATCTGAATTTTACACAAGACTCCCTTCTAAGTGTTTTCGAGTCATTTTAGTGTTTATTTTAATTATTCATGAGAAAAAACAACAATAATTTAATCATAAACTTATGTTAAGTTGGGCTGCAGGTAGTGCAATGGTTACAGTTAGAGTATGTATGTATATGCATTTCCACTGATGCTATAACAAAAACAACAGATAGTCAGTTATTAATTTATTGAAATCACTCAGAAAAATCACCTGTAATATGAATACATTCCCTTTGTTCAAAAAAAAGAAAAGAAAAACCATATCAATCAAATATACACACACTTGTTATAATTACAGTCGCAATCATACCTACTATAACTACCATTATAAATAAAACTACCAACATTTAAACATCCACCACACAACATGAGGGATTTGGAGGGTATGGCTTATCAATGGGGGCATGGCTTATTTCAAACAAAATGTCAAGTAAATGAAGGTATTACATCCATTAGGCCTAATTCAAGTCAAAAATCTCAACAACGTATTTGTGACATTTGTGACTTTCCTTAATTGTGCAGAATAATAGCTGCCAAGAAAAATATTGTTCGATTCCAAAATGCTATACATCCATTTTAGAAACATAAATATATTGATTAATGGTATATACTATCTCTCAAAATATATATATAGGATAAATAATCTCATCTGATAGGTTCTGCATTAGCTGCAGCCAGTTACTTTCCCTTTGATTCAACAAAGGGTCATACTAAAATTTCTAAAAGCACTTTTTTAACCTTTTTTTTAAATATTCTCCAAAGTTTATTACTGTAGTCGATCACTTCAGTTGGATTAGCAAAAAAAAAGTTTGTGGTAAATAAATATCAAAATAATATTTAAAGACAGGAAAGGACAAGCAGCCGGCCACAATGAAAGCTGTTCTGTTTTGAATGTGCTTCAATCTGCGTTTAGTTGTAATTCTACGGTGGCCCTGAAGGGCAAATCACACCAACAAATACAAAAATATATCAAAAATTACTGCGACAATTACCAAAGTTAAATAAATAATTATATATATATATATATATTATATTTATAAACTTGATATGTAACTTAATATATAAACTTATATATTCCTTATATATGTACATATATAAATAAATAATTGTACAAAACATGACATTTTGGAAATCAAAACAAAATTCCAGAAATCAAAACACAATTCCAAAGAAGAAGAAAGAAAATAAAAATGAAACGTTTCAGAAAACAAAGGTAATTTTCAGAAATCAAAAGGAAATGCTAGAAATTGAAACACAATTAGAAACCAGAAGAGGTACATCACTGATTGACCTTTAATGTTTGAATTTTTTCTAATGCGTCTTCGACATCCACATACTAATAAAAGTCAATCATTAGAACAGAACATATCCAACATATCTTTAAAATGTTTTTACATTGAGGGATTTGTTGGTGTGATTTGCACTTCAGGGGCTCCGTAGAACTCTCAAACCTTTAGGTTTTTGTGCCTTCGACATTTAAAAAGTTATCTGTGACATCTGGTGTGATATGACAGTCGTAGTTTTAAAGGACAGATTTTAGTTATTGGCGGTTTCTTAAAATAAATACAGATTGTTCTTGGGTCATAGGTTAAATTTCCATGTTTTTAGAGGTAGCACACTACCACTGCAGCTAATACAGACAACTGTTCAATAATACATGGACATGTTAAATAATTTTAGATCTTTAAAAGCATTTAATAAAGACAATGGATAACTCTCTGTAAAGTCGAAAAAAAGGCAGTATGACAATTAAAGAACTGCTTTGCAAAGAAAACGAAAAAAAGCTTTTGAACAAAAAGAAAAAAAAAAACTTAAAACTGCAATCCAGCATTTTGAAAGCACCACATCTATTTTGGTTTTACAACATAGGTGAACTAAAGTTAATAATTACTTCGTCTGGAACGGAAAAGTGCTCCGCTGGGAATTGAATTAGCTGTCTTCCCGTATAGCACTGTCGTTCTGGATTGCAGCATTAAGAGTTATTAGCTTTTGCCACAACTTCAGCATGCCTGAAGGCCTACCCTTGACTTCAATACATTTTACATATAAGAATAGATATACACTACGCTATTTTATACATGTCAGGTAACATAAACATTTAATTTTTGTATCATTTCTCTTGAAATAATGTATTTTAAAAGGCAAGAGGTTAAGTTAAATTCTATGAATCAGAAAATCTGTTATGTATATATGGTTCTGACTAACATTCAGTTAACTAACACACTGTTTATTAATTTATCACTTAACTACAAAAAAAGGAACATTTATTATACAAAGTTTACAGGTTTTTGTATCGGCATTATTTTTGGGCCCTGTTGCAAACTGTAAGGCGGTCGAATCCTATGCACATATACTACATATCTTCTCTCTTTTATTGTCTGTTGTTCACACTGTATGTCCTCTGATGTTTTTTTGTTTCTTCAACCAAACCTCATGTTGTATAATGCAAAAGACTGAATGCCGCGCTCTTCACTAAAAAAATGGAAGAGCTAGCAGGTTGGACAAAAAGAAGGCCCTACATTAAGAAAGTCGAGTCTAAAAGTTGTTTTGTACATTAGAATAATATCTGCATTTTCAAAGGACATGTTGAATTTTCGCACATCCGTGCTCTAGAAACATGACACAAACAGTTATTACACTAGTTGATATAATATGGGTTTGCAAATGCACATTTTTATATAGTTAGTAATCATAATTCTTTTATACAGCACGCTTCAAACCAGTGTTACAAGGGGGGTAAGGCAAAGGTTTATCATTTCTGGCAATAATTTTATGATTCGTTAGTTAAACATGGCTTGAAATTTTGATTTTTTTTTCTCATTCTAAAAAAGGGCTGGTATTCTTATTACTCAAGTTTATAAGCAAGAAAGTTTGGGAATAGGAAAAAATAAATTCCCAAACGTAAAGGCAATGTGTTTTAATGTCTGCTTGTCTTTTGCCTCAAATTACAAATTAACAACTATTAAGGGAATTAAAAGAAAGAAAATGTAAAACATTTAATTAGTTAATTATTACTATTTAATGTGTATGACCAAAAAAATGACTGAAAATCCTTTTTTTCATAAACTGCTATGACATTTCCTTAAGAATGTTTGGTCCACACATATACTCTGTCGTTTAGCAGGTGAGTCTTTTAGTTGTGAACTAAACAGAAAATTTCAAATTAGGCATACCAGATTTCCCGCACTATAAGGTACACGTAAAAGCCTTAATTTTTTCATCAAAAAACAACATTGCGAATTATAATCCGGAGCGCCTTAAACATATATTAATTCTGGTTTGGTTACTGATGCCGTGTGCGACTGAGTTTGTATTACATCTTACTAGCAAGGTTGGGAGTTAGCATAGTAACACAGCAGTAACAGTTGTTTTTGGAGTATCATCTGTTTTTTACAAGTTGCAAACTGTAAATACGGTAATGCGGCTAACATGTAGCGGTGTCGCACTGAGTTTTTTGTACGTGTTACTAACAATGTTGGGAGTTAGTGTAGTCACAGTTACATTTTTTTAGCTGTTTTTGTTTTTTTTTTTTTTTGCTGTATCAGCTAGTAAGTTCCTGTGAATATGCTAACGTGGCTAACATGTAGCGGTGACAAAATTATTATTTTCTTAATTGTTTTTAATTGTTGTCACAATAACATTTGTTTTAGCGGTAGCAATCTGTTCTTTACAAGTTCCATACAAGGCTGGGTGTTATTGTGAATATGCTAACATGTGGCAGTTTCAAAATAAGTTTTTACTACGTGTGATTAACAACTTTGAGAGCGTAGTCACAGTTACATAATTTTTATCTGTATCACTCTGTTTTTGTGAGTTCTTAACAAGGTTGGGTGTTACTGTGAATACGCTAACGTGGCTAACATGTAGCGGTGTCAAAATGAGTTTTACATGGAGTCAGTGTTGTCTCAGTAACATTTGTTTTAATGTAGCAATCTGTTGTTTCCTTTTACAAATTTCAAACAAGGCTAGGTTTTATTGTGAATATGCTAACATGTAGCGATGTCAAAATATTATGTATTTATTTTTTTAATGTGGAGTCAGTGTTGTCACAGTAACATTAATTTTGACGGTAGCAATCTGTTTTTTATTTAACAAGTTCCATACAAGGCTGGGTGTCATTGTGAATATGCTAATATGCTGCTGTGTCAAAATTAGTTTATGCTACATGTTACTAACAACGTTGAGAGTTAGTGTAGTCACAGTCTATTATTTAGGTATTGCAAGAAAATGTGTAAGTTTCGGGTATTGTGAATGCGCTAACTTGGCTAATGCTTCTAATGTGGCTAAAGTGTAGCGGTTTACTAACAAGTTACTGTGAACGCAGTCAATAAAGTCTGATTGATTGATGGAATTGTCTCTGACTCTGTCGTCTCATTAGTGCGTCTTATCATTTAAAAAAATAAGCCAATCATTGACGGTGTGCTGTATAATCAGGTGAACCCTATAGTGCGAAAAGTACAGTAGGGCTGTATTTAAAAAAAAAAACCCCGTCTACCCCAAATACGTGTTAAGCAGCACTAAAAGAAATGGTCTTGAAGATATTGTGTAGTAATAACAGTTCTAGGGTGGTACCAACCAATTCACTTTGTGCTTTTTGTGTTGTTGCAGGGATTGTTGTTCCTAGACAGCTTGTTTTAGGAAAATACTGCCCCTTATAGCAAGCAGTTGTTGTAACTGCATGAAGACTTCAAAGGCTGTGGTCTTTCCTGAAAAGTACATTGTGAAACCAAACTGAACTAATGGCAACTACTTTTTTGGGGCATTTTCTATTCCATTAAACAGATTTGACAAGTTAATCTAAGTGTAGAAAGAATATTTAATTTATTATGGAAACTTTACTGCATTCAGGAAAAACAGTGTTGCATAAATTTATAGCATTAAACTGACTTCTGCTAAATTTCTGGGTTATTTCAAACTTAAAAATTGGTGACTCTTCAAAGTTTTGATTTAAATTAGCATACCTCTTTGTACCACTGCTTTGAATGACTAATCATACTTAGAATAATAATTTATGTTACAATTTTAAAAAATGTTTTAAGTAAAATAATTAATAAATGTTATGCATTCAAATAATTAGTTATTTAGTAGATTGAAAGTCAAGGCTGTGACTGTGCAGAGGAAAAAATTAACAAGAAGATAAAGATAAAGCAACTAATTGTAGGTCTTGTTCATCGAAATGTAAAAAATCCTAAAATACTTTTATTACAACTAAACAATTGGAGTTTCATTGTAATCTCCAAATCAAATAGAAAACAGGTCTTTGTTTGGATTCTGCATTGCAAAATCTTTGATGGCACATCTTGTAACAACACAACAGATTGTAGGGAGTGTTGCTGTGATGGAATAGCGTGTTTGTTAAAAGCAAAATGGTAAAATCTCAATCCTTCTTCCTCCTTTTGTTTTTAACACCCTGTTTTACATTCTGCTGTACAGTTTGAAAGCATCAGTAAGTACACTATTGCCATTGTTGTGGCACTGGCTTATATTTCAGTCAACATGTGCAGGGAAACCACTGCACACGTTGGTCCTCACTTTAGGATGATTGTCAAGGTTGGGTTGAGGCTAAATTTAAACATGTGCATGTGTTTGTTCTCGGTAATGTTGTGACATGATGCATCCAGCTGTCCTTTGCAGAGCTCTGTCTTGATTGTTTGTTTTTTTTCTTTTAGGAACATCTGAATCAGCCCTCTTACACTCGAGTGACCATCATGAACTCTGGTCACTTTGGAGCTGATAGTCAGGATCCTGGGAGGCCCCCATAGCCCTGGCTGATAGACTGCAAGAAAAGAGAAGGGACGGTAAGTAAAACAGATTTCAACTCAAAACCTACGACAAAGTTTTAGGGTCACCATAAAATAAAAAAATGATAAATGTATGAAGGTAACTAAAAAATCTACAAGAATAAAGTTGTAAAATTATAAGAAAAAATAATCAAAATTTATGAGAATACATTTGCATAATTCTGAGTGAAAACGACAAAATTTTATTAAAAAAAGTTATGTTTTTGTTATAAAGGTTAAAGTTATACATTTATTAGAAAAAAATAACATTTTAAGCATGAAATATTTTACAAGAATACATATATATTTTCATAAGATATATGTAGAGAATTTAAGAGATTAAAGAAGTAAAATTATGAGAAAAAAGTAAAATTTTACAAGAATAAACTTAGAGAAATATGACTACAAAGAAAACATTTTACATAAATAAAGTTATACTTCATAAGCTTATATGTTGAGAATTTACAAGATTAAAGTTGCAGAATTATTAGTAAAAAGAAAATATTTTACCAGCATAAATATATAATTTTATAAATTGTATGTTGAGAATTTATGAGATTAAAGTAAAGTAGTAAATGTACGACAAAAAGTAAAACTAGATAAATAAAAATAAAGGAATAAATGTTCAGAATTATGAGTAAAAAAGTCAGTATTTTACAAGAATAAAGTAAGGACTTTATACGTGAGTAGAGAATTTACTAGATTAAAATCATACATTTATGAGGCCAAAGGCTGTGTATTATGAAAAATAGAATCAAATGAAAAGAATAATCAATTTGGTGTTTTGGTAATGAGACATGGACAGCATCATATTCTGTCACTTAAGCCATGGTTTCTACACATTCTTTATACACAATCTTTTAGAATGTTAACATTGACTTTTGTAAATTTAAGGACATTAAAAAGAATTTTCAATGTCCTTAAAAGTCTAGTTGCAGAAGTCCAAATGCATTATAGTACATGGATTTCTATGATAAACTAAAGAATTATAGCATCACCATAAATGGGAGCAATTTATTGATTTAATCAGCATGTAATGTTGATGGGGCATCTTTTGTTTTTACTTTATTCTTGCATAATAACAACTTTTTTCCTCATATATTTGTCTATTTATTTATTTCTATGGTGTTCTTGTACTCTGTCATAAATACTATTCAAAAAAATTAAACTTTAAGTTTTTATATTCTAAAGTTATACCAAAACTCAACTATATCTGTATATGGAGACAGATACAGTACAAAACTGTCTTTTTGAATCAGGACATAGCTCATCAGAAGTCAACAGTATGCTTATATAACATTTACTATAACTGTAATTTGGAATAACATTTTTAAATGGGTATTAAAAAATACAAGGTAAATGGGAAAACCAACAGGTAGATTCATGCAGAGTAAAAGTGAAAAATGAATCAAATGCTGGGATAAATGATTAAAATCATATAAAAATACAACTTTTGTGCTGTCAGCATTTGTAAGAACTGAAGATAAAACAAAAACCATTGGTAAAACCATTGACTCAATAGGAGAACTGGACTGAGGGACCCCTCCCCTGTCAGGTCACAAATAGCCAAAATCCCATAGACTTCGATAGAGAAATAATGAGCTACTACTCAGTCATTTTATTTGTCAGAATAACCACTCTAGCTCTGCTACTTAAAATGTTCCTCCAGATTGTTTTTATTTATTTATATTTCTTCATTATTCAAGTTCTAAATGGACCGATCAAATGCCTCAATATTGTTGCATTTTGTCATGATTCTCTGCTCTGTTCTGTTCAGTCACCATTTTTGGTTCTCCATGGGTTTTTGTCGTGGTTTGGTTCATTTATTAAATGCTTTACTTTTCTGCCACCAAGCCCGGTCTCCTGCGTTTGGGTCTTCTACCACCACCTCTTCATGACACATGTGGTCTCACGATGAAATGTTGTAGAAATGTTGACTCAGACTGATTCAGATCTATCACTGCTAACTGATAATTCCTGGTTCCAACATGGTGGCATCCGTACCTCAAAAAAATGGTGACTGAATTGACTTCATTTTGTTGGAATTGCAAGCTATTCGTTTCCTTTGGTGACATAACACTCAGTCAGTCCAGTTCTCTTATACAGTCAGTGAACTAAAGATAGACAGTCTATGCGTTGCTGCAGAATACCATCTAGTGTGTCAGCAGAACAAGAAGTAACAGGTAAAATGAGGCAAATGTACACAAAACATTGAAAAAATAAAATAAGAAAGCAGAACAATCTTTTGACTATGGCTAAGTTTAGGTGGTTTAAATGCAGGGCAAAATATCAAAGTAAAAAACTTATAACTGTCCTGAATTATATTTATATGGTCATATTTTAACAATTTTGCAGGAATGTAAAAAAAAGAAAATATTGTAATTTTACTTTTTTTTCCTACATATTTTTTATAAGCTTTGCAACAAACTTAAACTTACTAGTTAAAACTTTTACAGAAGTGAAATTTCTTTGCTTACTTTAATAAAAAGCTTTTCCTATTTTTTTAATTTTAACTTACAGAACAACCTTTTTAATACAAATTGAACAACAAAAATTACAAGGTTTGTCTTTTTTGTCCATTTTCTTTTTTAAGCACAAATATTCTGGTAGGACTCTAAAAGAAAGTATAAATCAATATATTATTAAATGTGTTTGACATATCTGGCATTGAAACCAATCTCACAGCAGAAACATTTCTATATCTAGTATCAAGACACAATTTTGTCTATTTGCTTGTGATACAGAGAGCTGCAGAAAATCCAAGGACATCAAATGTTTTTCTTCAGTTATTCCAGCAGCATCAGCCTCTTCACCTGCGTCACAATTCAGCCCACGAGGTGCATTCAAGAAGCAGAATTACACTGACGCTGCTGATGAGTCACTCTATATATAATCAAGTGTTTAATGTAAATAATATCAACATTTCCTTTTAAATCAAGCCGTTTCTTTAAATAGATGCAGCAGTCTAATCTTCATAATTTTTTTATGATCAGCTCTATCTATTTACGCCTTGAGTGTTTGTGGCGAAATGTTTCAGATGGGGCATGAAAGCGCGTTGAGAAATGGGATTAGGTGACGTGCACGTCATCAGCAAACTTCTCGCACTGCATTGGCAAATGTTCTGAATATGATGCAAAAATGAAGCAAGCTGATTTAGGACATGTGTGGTTTAGGAGGTAGGGATGATAAAAGATGTAGACACAGGCACAAACCTGGTCTGTGAGGATTCGAGGCTTAATATCAGGAATGGCACCCCCTCTCAGCTCATCCTCCACAGCCAGGAGTCTGACAACAGGGAAATAAAAACAAACAAAACCGGTTGAGAAAAGTAGAATTAAGAAGCCGGTGCTTTTCTGTAGGATTCTGCGGCCATATGATGATATTAAGATCTTGAGATGTTTGTGTGCAGATTCAGTTCTCCTCTGTGGGGCTGAATCTGAGCTTCTGCCAGATTCAGCTGTTGAGAAGCAGAAGATGAGGAATGAGTGCTAGAAATGGTGAGGACTTTTATGAACACTATTCCTTCACATTTTACTTTATTTTTTTTTTTTTAATTAATTAATTTTTCGTTTTTTTAATACAAAACTTAAAAGATAACAGCAAGTTTTGTTAAAAATTAGAAAAAATGCCGAATGTATCCAAATTTGACCTAATCTATGATAATAAAATATATATAAGTCTGTATTCTGGGTTTTTTGTGTTTGCTTTTCGCAAAAAAAGGGGGTGGGGTAAAAATGGGACAGATGAGATTGTTGTGGTGTTGAGCAAAAGCAATAGATTTTAGGAAGCCTCTCAGATTTTTTTAATCTGGAGTAAAAAAGTCATGTTTAAAGTTGGCCTATAAGTATTACAAAGTACAATGCTGCCTCAAATATAATATGAAACAGTATAAAACAATTTCTACAGTATTTTTCTTCTAATAGTTTTGTTTATAAATATTATCCATAAAATTTTATATAATTTCATTATCTATCTATCTTTTAGTGCTGTCGTGTGATTAATTTTTTGTGCGATTAATTAATCGTGACCTGTAATTAATTCATCTAAGCTATTTTTAATCAGTTATTTCTAACCTAATAACTGATGCAAAAAACTTCATTCTGAGGTATTTAAGTTTATGACATTATAGTGCCGCAAAACATTAAATTGCAAACTAAAAAACTGGCTTTATAATGTTTTCCTAAGACCTTAATACACCAACAACGGATAGTATTTTTCAGTCTCGAACAATTGAAGTAGAAAACACAAGAACAAAAGATCCACTCCAGAGTGCTCTAGTTTAACATATAACAACAGTAGGAAACCCTTTCCTTAGCTTTACAAAAATACTGAACACAAACTCCCTTTTAGTAACATAATTTTATTCTGCTGTTTACTGTCCGATGTTTATAGCCCTTCACGTTTATGATAACAAACACTCGTGGGGTTTTATACTTTACATCAGGGGTATTCAAATCCAGGCCTCGAGGGCCGGTGTCCTACATGTTTTCCAACCAACCTTCCATTGAAGCTCCTTATTGGCTGCTAATTTCCAGGATCAGGTATGTTTAGCCAATAAGGAGCTTCAATGGAAGGTTGGTTGGAAAACATGTAGGACACCGGCCCTCGAGGCCTGGATTTGAATACCCCTGCTTTACATAATAGATAAGAGTTGAGGTGTTGTAGGCTTGGTTGCGTTATTTCTGTAAAGAACTAAAAAAGTCGCACATTGACGACATCACAGCAGCAACGCAGCTTTACACAAACACCAAAACACACACTGATGTTAAAATAAGTTAAAATAAAATGTGCATGCCAGTAAACAGTTTGTTTTTTTTATACTTGAGAACATGACAATAGTTAGAGATTAAAAAAGTGCTAAAAAATAATTAATTTGTCTTTAATTAACTAATTCCAATTGACAGGATAATTTGACACCTCTACACATGTATACCATTTGGATTAAGGCTTGTTAGATTTATTTCACTATAACATAAGAACGACCAAGTACCATGACAGTGCTACTGTGTTACAAAGTACAATCCTCCGCTTATTCGCGGTTTCACGTATTTGCAGATCTTTTTAAAGACATGTGACTCTTCAGGTTCATCACATAAACTTTGACAACTAAAGTCACTTGTATGAAACTTTAGGAGGTGCTGCGGTACTGAGGTGTATCTCCGCTACACCTCCATGCAGGGCCTCTCCTCATGCCCCGCATGGAGAAATGGCATCAGCTGACACAGTGGCGGCAGAAAAAAATTCCTGATATGCTGAAGAAGATAATCTCGGAGGATGATTATCATCCGGAATAGATGTTTATTATGGATGAAACCACGCGCTCTTGGTTTGAAGGCACAGAGAGATGAACTGACACTCCTCTGCATCATTAAGTACCCTGCTGTACAGTATTTGGTTCTGAATTAAAAAAAACTCTTTAGGTTGAGCATTACGCCAATGCTCTTTAGTAAATGTTTTATATGATCAGAAGGGTTTTTTATGAATATGGATCTGAAATGGACAATCTTCGGCCACATGAATGTGTGTGTGTGTGTGTATGTCTCCATGTTCGCAGATTTCGCGTTTTCGCGGATGTCTTAGGTTCCTAACACCCGCTAATAGGGGTAGATGGTGTATTGCCCGCATTGCCGCATTCTGTTGTTTTTATGGAATTACTTTTGTTTTTTGAAGTGTTGTTTTTTTTTGTTTTTTTATGTTATTTTATTTTATATATATACATAAACAAATAATCACACTTATATGTTATTTTACCTAATGAATCTGAATATTTTATAATATTCTGTTTACCTAGTTTACTTAAACAAATGTAAATAGTATGTTTTTCAAAGTATTGAACTATTTTCCAACGTAATTTATCTTTGCTTTGAAAGCTGTTAAAACTGCTGTGGAACGTTAAAATTTAATTTACCAAAATTCCAATAAACATGAGAATACTATGATCACACTAACTGTTGCGATGTAAGAATTCAAAGATGTTGATGCTTAAATAATTTAATTTCAAGGTTAACACAAGCTGCAAAGATTATGAAAAAAGCTCTGTAAATGCACAATAGCTTAAATATCCATTTAAAAAGATGCATGTTCCTCTATTTAGTTAAAAGTTAAAGAAAAATAAAATGTTTGCGCTAATTTCTCTTTTATATTAATTGACCACAGAAATGTGTGACTCTTTTATTTTAAAACATTTTACTATCAAAATGTAGATAAAGATGAGGGGATTTAACAATATTTTAAACTAAAATGCTTGAAAATTAAATTATTTCACATTAAATCTTGATAATTGCAGTTGTTTGTTCCACTGCAATCTTTATTTTAAAACTGATAAAAGCTCTGACAAAATATACTTAAAATAAAGATATTTTAATTTCTAAAATGAATATATATGTGCAAATCTTTATCCAGAACAGTATCATAATTATTGATTCTGACAGAGATGGTACATGTCTTTCAATCCAGAATTTTTAATTTATCTACCCTTAAAACGTAAAAAAACATGAGTTCAAAAGTGGCAGAAAAAAAAAGATGGAAATATTTTTAAAATACCCTCCTAATTTCAAAAGTGTTAAGCTTTAACTGTGTTTTTAAGTCTGTTTATAGTTGCTGCTTGAAAAGTCTCGATAAAAGTAGTCATGCTAAAAGCCTTAACTAGAACTTTTTTTTTTTTTTTTTTTTTGTGAAATGACGCTCTGTTCCATAGTGGATTCAAGGTTTATTCAGGGGTCACAAAATATAGAAAGCAGTGACGCAGAATAAAAGCTTTGTGAGATTTTCACGACATCCTTTTGGTTCATCATGTCGTTTGTTAGAGGCAGAAATAATAAAACTGCTGCTCCAATTGACAAACTCATCAACCGCAGACTTATCAATGTCTGACCAAAAAAATAAATGACTATGTGATGAAACAGAGATACCACAAAGGTAAACAGAGGGCCAACGAACCGTTAGCTTGAAAACTGGACATGAAGGAGGTTGAAATCACCTGTGAATGATGCCTTTGATCTGAGAATCCTTCTCCAGCTGTTGCTGCTTCAGGCGGCGCTCGCTGTCCTCCAGGCGGTTCTGGTACTGCTGGAGGATCTTGCTGGTCTGCTGTTCCTGGGACACAAGTCTCTGCTCATACTCTTCCAGTTTGCGATGTGACATCTTGAGGCGTTCCTTCAGGTTATGAATTTCTTCTTCATATTCTCTAACCTAGAAAGAAAACAAATATAAATTGTTTTAAATTAATTATCAGGACATTCTATGGAGGCCTAAAAGAGCCAAAATGAAATAAAAAGATATTTAAAAAATAGAAGAAAAAAATAAAATGTATAATGACATAAAAACGTATTTGGAAATATTTAAAGACGATCATCTTTTGATTTATTTTAAAAGCGTTCCCAGTGTTCTTTTAATTATGAATATGTTGTTTTTTGCTTGCATTTTTAAAAACTTGTCCATCTCTAGGACATAGTTCTTGCAGAGCATCAATAGTTAATTTGAAATTTGCTTTAACACCAGGCATTTGACATGCATTTAAAAACTCGCTTAATGCAAACTTTTAGGCTCTTTTTTAGCCCACGATGTTCATGCTTGACAAACGAGGAAGGGCACATCTCATGAATCATATGAGGGGCCGTACAAGTATGCGAAAGAGAGTATATGTGAATGTGAATGGTTCAGAATCATAGAATCAGGCTCAAGCTTTTTCTATTCCACCTCTATTCCGATAA
>NC_050522.1:14734288-14747174 GCF_002922805.2 Oryzias melastigma
ATTGCTCTAATTGTAGGGACATTTTAAGCTGTAATGGTGTCCAAAAGTGTTTTTTTAAGGAGGAGCCGTATCAACTTAGGGCTGGCTATCTGCTTCCTTTTTTTCATCCTTAAAATTTTAAAGAAGTACTAACAGCGGCAACGCAGAATGCCGTGCTGCATTACACCGTTATTGATTACATCAAACATTTGAGTTATTTAAGTTTTTTAGTTATTACTTTTTATTTTTGTACATAAAATGAGTGGTGCGTCAAACTGTTTAACAAATAAATAAAATAAATAAATAAATAAATAAAAAATTAATATATGACCATTGTTATGTGGCGCCCCCTCCAGCAGATGGTGCCCTGGGTGGCCGCCTAGGTCGTCTATGCCCAGGGCTGGCCCTGCGCGCATCAACATAGGCTCTTTTCATAGGTCACCTTAAACACAGGTTGCCGAGGACAGTAGGTTCTGAGTTGTGGACGGGATTGTTGGTCTGGAGGAACCCCCCCCCCGTTTTTCCTTTCTCTTTACTCGCCCTCCCACTAGCTTACAGTCCCTCTCAACTCCAACCTAACATTACCGGAGCAACAAAAAGGACAAGGAAATTTGCCTAAAAATTGTGGGTGGGATTGCTGGCGCCGTATTTTCTATCTCACAGTTACAATCTTTTTCAAATTACATTTTTCGTCTGGTCCTGATTCACAACAGTTTTAATAAAAAAATACTCAGAAATGCAATTTTGAGCTTAATTTTCTTAATATATGTCCTCTTTTATCTAAAAAGGCTCAAGAACATGTTAAAAACACAATTTTCATTGGAATGGTTAATTAAACTTCAGCATAACACAGAAATTATACAAACCCTTTCTAGTCTGGATTCATCCATACTCTTGGAATACTCTTTGAGCTGCCCCTCGCGGTCTGGCCGCAGACTCTCAATGTCAGCAGAGAGGTGTGGCATGTTGGACACCCAGGCGACCGTCCGTTCATTCATGTTCCCCTGAAACAACAAAACTATATAGGTGAGGATTTCTTCTTTTACTTCCCAAACTGCTTTGTTTTTGAGCGGACTCACCTGTTTGTTTGCGACTGGTTTGAGGAGATGCTGCTGTGGAGGCTGCAGCTGCGACTTCTTGCCGCTTTTGGTTGGTGTGTCTGTGGACTCCTCTGCAGCTGCCGCCGGGGCTTGGTTCTCTTTGGCGGCACCGGTCTGGAACGGAAGGCCGGGAGCTGGACTGTCTGTCACCGTCTGCGCGTCCTGCTGAGGCATCTGCTGTTGGGCCGCCTGCTGACTTGGTCGTGATTTTGGCTGGCTACCGCTCATGTTTGTGTCAGAGGCATCAAGGAGGATGTTCCTGCTCTGCGGGCGAACCTTTGGTGGCGTGGCAGTGGCTGGAGTGTTAATAGAACGCTGAGACTTTAAGTGAGGCGCAATCGATGTCTGGCGGACAGGATGGACCGTGGTTGGGGGTGTGGCCAAGGAGGCGGGAGTACCTGTGCCAGTGCCTGTATGTGATGTGACTCCCATCAGGTGCTGCTGCTGGAGAGATTCCTGAAAAAAGTTATCAAGAAAAATTTAGAAATTAAAAATTCAGAAATACAACAAATTTGCCAACAAACTAAAAATTTAGCCAAACAATATGTCAAAGTTTTCTTGGAACAACCCAATACAGATATTTTCTGATCATAATTTTCTAAGTTCCTAGAGTCAGTGAACGCACCAGGACTGAGGTTGCCACCCTCATCGATTTTGATTGGTCCTTTCCGCTAGCCCCGCCCCCAAAACCCCAGAACAGGGCCAAAAGTGTCAAATCGGAAATTTTCAGATTCAGAACAAAGCAAAAAAAAAAAAAAAAAAAATTGCAACGGACAAAAATATTTGACAGAAATTTTGAGTTTTGAAACTTAAAATCAGAAAATTTTAAGCTGAAAATAGTTACGTTTATATTAGACACTCTAATTTTTCTTTTATCTTAACACTAATATTACCTTGAAATTTTCAAGTTGTTTTATTTGGGTTTCAAATCTTTATGGCCCAGATTTTGCTCCATAGAACCTGTGCTAATTATATTTTTAACCGATTAAGAATTTATTTTCATAGGCAGATTACTGTACTATCAAGTATCTAGAGTAGTCAGATACTCTGATATGTCTTATACAACTTTCAAAAGATGAAAAAAAGTGAATTTCAAAGCAAAAAAAATGCATTCTAACATTCTATAAAGCTAAAAACATTATCATTTTACAGTATATTTGTATAAAAGCACACATGACAGGGTTTATTTTAATTAAAGATAATTATAAATGTTTCCATTAACATGAAGATGAAGAAGTTTTTAAGTAAATTTTGTCATATGGATGTTTTAGTGACTCCTTACATTTTAAGTTAAATACAATGAAATATGTGAAGTTGGTGGACTTTCTTTGTGTCTAATGCAAATGTTTTGTTTGTGTTTTATGTAGTAAGAATATGGATGTGTTTTATTGTATGCTCTAAATTTATTTACGTTAACCATACATGGAAATGTCCCGTGGTTAATACAGTATATGCTGTTTTTTATGAAATTAAATGAAACCTTTGAGGTCTCCTATCAGGAAAATCTCTTTTGAAAATCTGAAATTAAAGTCCTACAATTTGTAACAAAAATACAGGTGAAAGATATTTATTACTTTTTTCCTTGCTAACTTTTTAGAAACTGAAATCTGACTAACATTTTTTGGGTTATTTTGCCCTCCATCTGTTGCAAGTTTTCACTTAGCAACTGCACGTCTATAATTTCTTAAAGCATTTTTGGATGTAGTATTTTAGTTTCTTTAACTACTGTTCACATTGCAACATTATAAAAAATGTAATGACAGATTGAAGAATAGGGTTGATAATTAATTCCTAAAACACTGTCCTGATGAAACCATCTGCATTAACAAGCAGGCGGATTGTGATGTTTGTTCCATTAAGGCCCACGCAGCAGGACAGAAATAGCTGAAGACTATACATGACAGCTCCATTAAACACAACAGCTTCACAGAGAGAGTAAACTTAGGAGTGTGATGGATCTGCAGCCAGGGAACACAAGCATCACACCATAGCCACAAAATTCAGCGGATTCTATTTCACAAACTACATGCTGCTCTGTAAAAATAAATAAATAAAACACATCAGAGAGCTGACAGTTTCATTAAATCTGAGATGCAATCTGATGTTCCCAAAAAGAAGTTTCACTCAAACAAACTCTGATCTTTGATACCAACAGATCTGATGGACAGATGGGTAAGTTTGATGAGCAACGAGAATTCTAACACCAGCTCTGTTAAATCAAGGACCATTAAAATGCTCTAAAACGTTCAGCAGAGCAGGTGCAGATTTATTCGTCTTTTCCAGGATTTAGTGCCATTAAACAAGTGCTCTTACATTGGTGTTACATTTGCATGTTGTGCTGCTTGATGAAAAGCCTTTCATTAAATGTTTCCTTTCATTCCAGCTCAGTTCAGCTACCCACAATCACAAGCTTCAATCATAGAGGCTCAGAAGTGACTATTCTTTCAAGTGATTTAGAACTCAAGTAAGGGCACAAAAAACAAGACAAAAGTAATCATGTAAACCATCTAAATAAATATTTTGTTCATGCTTAATATTACTCATAATATGATCATTTGAATATTCTTAATTAATATGCACTAATAATAGTTATAATTAAAGCCGCACTACCCATTCAGCCCTCCTTCTTGGTTAGAGCTGCACATAAGAAATGTGTAAAAAAAAAAAAAAAAAAAACATTTTCTTCTCAATGGTGGCTTTTCGTTGGTTTTATTTCCATTGCAACCTTTTAAATTTGGGTCGTCTGGGGGTGACAAACAATTTTTAAAGGAATCTGTAAATGTAACATTTTGGATTTTCCTGGCAACTAATGTTTTTGTCATTGAGTTATACATAGGCTAGAGATTACACGTTAGCTTGTTGCGTATGCAAAGTTGGACGCCATATTGGATATGTCGAGCTGCTTGTTTACTGCTGTGTTACAATTGCCCAAGCAGAGGCACAAACAGCCAATAAAGGAGAACTTATAGAAAGCATTTTAAGAAGGTTTGAGTGAGTTTATTCTCAATAGTGAACAGGGTGATCTTGTTGCCTATTCAAAGTCAAGAGTAGCTTTAGACTTTACACCAATTCTCGTATTTTCTGGCAGGAGCACGAGTCTTTTTTTTATGGAGGATAAACATGGTATTTGTATGTGTGTTCAACCTCAGATCAAACCAAATGATCCAGAAAAGAAACTAACCAGGATCTCCTCAGTAGCGGCAAACGAAGAAGGATTTTTTAAATATTTTTGAATAAAATCACAACCATGCATCAGGTATACATTGTATTTCCTATATAATAACCAATTTATTTATAGAAAATTTTGAAATGTCTTCCATCTGTTGCACTTTGTACAAAAGCATTAATCCCAAAGCCTGGGTCTTATTTTTGTGATGACAGTTTTTTTCCTTTTCAAAATTGGACCAAAATTAAACATTTTATGATCATTTTACTGTATCTGCTGAGCCTTATCTCATTGTTTACTGACAAGTCCAAGATGGCGTTGCTCTGAGTATCGTGGACAATGGAAACAGGCTAGTGTGCTATCGCTAGCAAAACATCTCATTGTTTTTTGTTAACTACGCCCATATTCCAAATATGTTCGTATCATATCTTTTCGTTCTGTTTAAACCAGAGATTCATGTATTGGAAGAAGCAGATGAATGCTACTTTTGTGAGCTAACATCCTTCAAAATCTACAAAACCCAAAAAACAACATTTTTTCCCAAGCAGCTTCCCAATGATGCTCGAGAAGTTAGGAGGCGATAAATCAGCGGTGTCAAACTCATTTTGGTTCAGGGGCCACATTCAACCCGTCTGATCTGAACTGGCCGGACCAGAAACATAATAGCAAAATAACATTTGTTCAACTTGTTATTTGTTGCTTTATTTGTGCTTAGTTTTTTCTCAGCTGGAAAAAAAAGCCTCAACCAACCTAGTAGCCTGATTACTTTTTAATACATTGTTTATATGTTTATTTCTTGATCTCTTGTTTTGCCAGTCTTGCGTTTCCTTTGCTTCCCCTAGTGGCGGAATTTAACATAGCAGTCCTTTTTTAAAGAATCATAACTTGCCACAGGAATGGGTTAGAAGCTTGCTTCTTTTTCGACATCCTTGTCATTTTTTTCTCTTCATGACTGGGCTGGTTTAAAGCATCGTTTGGCCGGATGCTGAAGGAAGAGTTTAAATTTGTAGCTGGTACTAAAGCTGAATTTTACAAAAAGGAATTCAAGATGGCGTCTCTTCCCGAGGTCAGACGGCAATGAAACTTTGGTTGTGGTCATAGACTTAACCTGCATGAGTTTGAGTAAATATTTGTGAAAATTGTTCAAGCAAAGGTCTTCTTTCTCTTTTATTGTGAGAAAATTTGAAAATTGACAAATTTTACACTTTGCCACAAAATGGCCACCAAAGGTCCTGTGGCCGTCCCACAATAGTTTCAAAACTTTCTTTTGGATATTCCCAACATGTGTGTTGTGGTTTTGAATTAATTCTTTTGAGCCCCAGAAGGCCCCATTCATTCTTTTTTTGGACAGTTTCGCCTGCTGTGATGTCATCATTTTTTTAGGGAGGAGTTATTTTTCGCTAAAATGTGATGTAACAAAAAAGAATTGGAAAAACGATATAGTCCTTGCGGTCCTGGACTGCTGTGGGTCAGAACAATTCAATTGCATGATTTGATTTAAGAATATGATTTTATGTTTTAAGTGACTCAGAGATGATATAATTCAAGAATTGCTCTAGCTTTGTGCAATGATGCATTTCATTAACCTCAAACAGTCCTTCAGAACATGTTGAGGACGTGTAAGACATCCTTACCTGCACCTGCAGTGACAGTTGGTGCCAGGCGAAATCGTTGCTCTGATTCTGCCGGGTGAAATCATCACTGTAGCTGTGTGAGTGCACGATACTGGGCTGCACCAGACTGCTCTGTGACCGCAGGGCGGACAAGTCCTCGCTGCGGGAAAAAGCGCTGTTGCCAAACGCCGGTGGGTAGTCGGGGTGGCCATTTTCATGCTCGGGAGCAAGCAGAAGAGGTGGAGGAGGAGCGGGAGGCTGGGACTGAGCTGGGGAGTTCTGCGCTGCCAGATGGAATAGAGGGTTCTGGAAAGACAGGGGGAAGTGCATTGCTGCTGCTGCTTGTTGTTGTTGCTGGGATATGGACTCTGTGGGCCCCCCCACGTGGCCCATCTGGCTCAGTCTGAGACCCGAACCGGATGATCCTGGCGGCAAATGCCCCCCAACACGCAGAGGCCCACCGAGATTCCCAAAACTGTGACCGAGACCAGCTATGGAAGCTTGAGAGGAGGCGAGCATGTCCCCCACGGAGTTCAGGTTGGAGATGCTGTTCATGCGAGAGTCCTGAAGGTCCATCATGGACACACTTTTATTTACACTGTGGACCTGGGAGACACAGAAGCAACAGCATTAACATCCTTTTTAATTCAATTTCATTTTTGATGCTATTGATTGAGACTAAAATGTAAAATTAGACAGTATAGAGACAGTTTACCCTGATTGGTTTTAATGAAATGATTATTTTGTAACATTCCAAATCAATTTGAGCTAAAACGTCAATGGATTTGAGTTTTTCTCGTGTTTTGTCAACTATGGAGAAAAAATAGTCTCACTGAATTTGTGTGAACCAAATACTTCATCTATAACTTGTGTTTGCCTGTTTGTGTTTACATTTGGATTAGTGTGTGTAAAACTTGATTTGCAACTCATACAAAACATTTTGTGCATAACTGATTGTACTTGCAATTATCTATTCACATGATATTTGAAAGATTATGAAAAACATCCAAAACACAATTTACAAATGCACAACTGGAAATGACTCCAGCTTTAATTTTAATTCAAAACAGCTCCTACGCATTCAAATCTTTAAATAGTACCCATCTATACACAGAAAAAAAACATATTTATGCACAGATCAGAGTTACAACAGTACAAGGAGTTGTGATTTGTGCTCAGATGATGCGTTTAAATGCTGCTAGAATGCTGGCTCATCACAGTTTTCTTATCTGCCATTTTTGACTTTGATTGTGAATAATATGCATATTCAGACTTGTGCGAAAACAGGGCCGGAGCTACGGAAGGGCAAAGGGGGGGCAGCTGCTTCCTAGCAAAAAGCTTTGCAATACCATTTACCCCTCCTGTTTATGAGTCAAGATTAGTCTCAATATTGACAAAGATTAAGAAATCATCATTATAATCTTCTTTAAGTATTGCAAATACGAAAAGTCATATTTTCGAATGACCTAAAATCTTAAAGATAAAACTTCCACTTCTGTGTATAAATGTGTTTTTTTCAGGTGATTGTTGTGTAACATACGCATAGGAGCCATTTTGAATTTGTAGTTAGTTTAAAAGATGTAATATCAAATGGTGACTTCGTAAATTGTCTTGGATATTTGTACATTTGTATTATTCCAGTATACATGTGAATGCACAATTGCGGGTATGCATACTTCCGCACAAAATGTTTTGTATAATTGTCAAATTCTACACACACAAATCCAAAGTTACACACAAATAGGCAGACACAAATTACAAATCAATTATCACGCACACACAAAACCAGTGAGTCTATTTTCTTTCCGTACATGATGAACTTAAGGGGGTGACTGTTCAATTCAATTCAATTTTATTTATATAGCCCAATATCACAAATTCAATTTGCCTCATTGGGCTTCATGCCTGTAGTTTTTACAGATGCACAGATGGAGTCATAAAATATGCACAATAGGTAAAAACTAAACAGACTATAAAGAACGGTCATCCCTGTCCTTAGACCCTCCCTCGCTGTTGTCAGTACAGCATAAAAATTCTTACAAATTTCAAGAAATTGTTGTTTTGTGAAATTTTGGTGTACTAAAACCAGGAATTTTTAAACTGTGATGATAAAGTGTGATCCCATATCATCAGAACTATTGAGCAACAATCTTAAAATAGGAATTTTAATTTTCAAATCAAATTTGAAAATGACTAAATTAAAAATAAATATATAAGGATTTCAAAACTTTGATATTGAGTTATTTTCCTACTAAAATAGTTCACGAACCAGAAATATATATATATTTTATTTAAACAATACCTAGTTGTTCACCTTTTGGCATATCCAGACCACAGCTAAACATAAAAAAAATAATATGAATATAAGTAAATATAAGTAAAATAATTTTACCTAACAAGGATTGTGTTTCTTTGCAAGACAAATATGTAAAAAACAAAAATACAAATAAATTTTTAAAAGTAGAAATATTTACGTAATGACCCCCTTTAACCTTTGGATCGGGTTCTGTGATGTCTGAGCTGCTCGTGCAGTACGCAGGACTGGACCGGGCCAGTGGGGGGCGGGTGACATAGAACACCTCCCTAGACGAGCGGAAGTCGCGCTCAGCCTGACGCCTCATGTTCAGGTTGGATGAGAGCGATTCCACAGCCGACAACCCAGTGGTGGGAGATGGAAGGCGAGAGATGTCTATTGAGCTGGCACCACAAAAACACGAAGAAAAAAATGTTTATAAAGCACAGCAGCCATGTCTTTGAGAATAAAATTTAGCTAAAAACAAAAATATTCAGAAAGTCTCTGTGTAGATTTTATTGCATCTGTTTACTGCATGAATTGCACCATTTTTTCTCACCTAAAGCTACGTTTACCTCGGCAACCAAGCAACCACTTCAAATGGCAATACTATGTAAATCTATATCTGCATTTTAGGCTTCCACATTCAAAACTCTTTCTTTGACACGTAATTTTGACCCATGAAAACTCGTAGTGACATCAGCGTAAGAGATACATATCTGAAATGTTTCTGTGGTAAACTTGGTTTGTGGTATTTTCCACTTTATTTTGAATGAAAAACAGGTCTCTGTCTTTATGAGTTGAGACTATTTTCATGCTCTACATACAAAACGCCGAGCTAATGAGAGTTAACCAGGTCGAAGTTTGACCAATCAGGGACTTGGATTTGGAAGTGATATACTGATGGCGTCCCTTTTAAATTCACAGAAGTATGGAGAGAAACTGGTCTTAACTCGATTAGTGTGTACCTAATTTTTGATTTGTGTGCAACTTTAGCTTTGTGCAAATGTAATTCTTGATTTGTGCCTAACACAAAATTCTTGATTTTCTGCGAGGTGTTGGATTTCTGTGCATAATTCTTGATTCGTAAGTCATACAAATATTACGAAATTCTAAAAAACACAATTTTCACATTCACAGCTTAAAATTACAACAGCTTCACACCCACAAATCTTTAAAAAGTAAGCACAAATCACTTGTTACGCACACAAAACCCCATTTACGCACAAATCTGGTTTAAGACTCTTCACATCTCCAAGATTAGTCCTTAAGTGATGTGTTTAAATGCTGCTAGAATGTTGGGTCATCAGAGTTTTCTTATCTGCTGCTTTGAACTTAGATTATGAATAACATCTGGTGAAAACATGACATTTTCCCACTTTTTCAAACAGACATGCTCAATAATTAATATAAAAAAGTCTAAATAAACTTTTTTAAAACACTCAACACTAAAGTTTCTCTATTCTTTCCCTGCAAGAGCTATGAATGTACAAATCAAAAGTTACACACAAATTAAGAATTACGCACCCCCCATATCGGCATGAGACTATTTTCTCTCCATACAGAAGACCCAACTGTTTGAAAATTGACTATGGAAGAGCACAATCAAAAACACACTCGAAGGCGTGTTACTGCCTCGTTGTGAATGTAGCTTAACAGTTGCATCATGAAGCATGCGGTGGGGGAACCAAGCATATTGTTGGCACCATGGTTGGACACTTCTGAGGTTAGACTTGGTCTCTCGCTCCTCAGGGATTTAATCTGCGCCCTCTCAAGCCTGGCCTCAGCAGATTATGTCACTCTCTTTTGGTGACATGTTTACTTCAGCAGTTTTAATTCCCTTCAGTCTAGCTTTTGACAGGAGGGACTCTTCCAAGAGAAAGTAAGCGCCATGCAGTCTTCTGATGTTAACACGGTTATCATCTTCTTTAAGTGGTTCTAATTTAAGCGCCTTGTGATGGAGCAACCGGCTCCTGACAACAGCTGAGCGCTGATTAATTCAAAGTAAAAAAGGTTCAGGTGCCTGTGAAAAGGTTGGTGCTGCCAATTACTGATTGATAGAAGACTTGAGAAGGTGAATTATCATCACAGGTTCTTAACAACACACCTCGAAAATAAAAAGCTCTTTTGTGTTTTTATTTCAGTGGTCTCTTTTGGAAATTTGCAATCACAACAAAGCAGAGTGTTTTAACCTTGTTAAGTCCACAACATCAAAGAAATAACAGATTTTTTTTTCTTTTTTTAATTGAAACCTTTTTTTTAAACCTTTGATGAGATCCACAAAAAAATTGATCATTTTTAATTATATAATGATCGTTTCAATTATAATATCTTTGGTCATTTGATAAGTTTTTGTTCACAACAATGTTAGTTTAAAATGCTAAAATATGGTATATCTATATAATAAATAATTATTTATCAACAAACATTGCATTCTTCCAATACAGCAAGTTGTATTTTTAAAAAATGAATAACAATAGATAACATATTTTGATTAAAATGTTTTAAAAATTAGCAAAACTTTTTCCCGCCTAATGTCTTTGTGAGATTTCATGGTGGCAGCCATTTTGAAATGAGCAGGAAAAGCTGCTCTACTGCCTCTAGTGGAATGATGATGAACCACAGGGCATAAAAATGACTAAATAAATGAGATAAAGTTTAGATCATGCTAATGAGACAGGGGTCTCTAAAATGTCTGTTAAATATGAAGGGTTATGTAGGATTAATGGATCCAAAGACCCAAGCAGGAGCTGAGGATGGGTTCTGTTCAGAGACTTGCATGCACGTTTTAATGTAAAGAAATAAGGCAGCAGAAGAACCTGTTCAAGTCACGCATCATAAGGCTTTGGAAGTCGGACGACATGAGGCGATTGAAAGATGGGCGAGTGAAGAGCCTGTCCTTTGGTCGCTCCGGCTGCTGATTTGTTGGCATGTGAAGCTGCGGGTTTCTCAGGGCGACGCTGATGTCATTCAGTAGGCGGGGCAGAGGTCCAAGTTTCAAAATGGCATCCTAAAAAAAATAAAGCTAAAATTTATTTCTGACAGAACACATTTTACATTTCAAAAGTAGATCAAAAGATTTTCCCTAAAAACCAGAGAATGTGAAAGATGGGGTTCAAAGTAGTGGAAATATTTTGTTTCACTGATTCCTAAAATTCCGTAAACGTAAAAAAATGTCCATTTAACTTTTGACTTCAGGCCTGTTTCTCAGAAATATTATTTCCATTAATTTCTGGTTTTAATTTCAGAGCTACTTTTTTACCAAATGACATAATTTTTAAAAAATTACACATTTATAAATGGCATAAGTTTGAAAATAGAGTCGCCTTGTGATCTGGGCCATTCCTTAGTGCAGAAAACACAGTAATTAGAGTTTGTACTTTATTTTTCTACTTAATTCTGACCTCAACTTCAGCATTTTATATTAAATTCTGATTTAAATATTAAAAATTGAGGACTTTTATTTTTATTTTAGTTGATTTGTTCATAAAGTTCCAAAAATGTCACTATTTCTCTTTAAATTCTGATTTTATTATATATATTTTGTGTTCATTTTGATTTAGATTGATGGACAGACATTTCCAGCTTTCTTAGGCCAGTGCATCATTCATTAAAAAACAAAAAAATGCATAATTATAGGGTTATTTATAAAAAAAAATATCCAAATAATTTGCTACCATTATATACTATAACTAATACACAATATATAACAAATTGAACATTTGGTCAAAACAACCCAGGTAATGAAAAAGGGACTTGGTTACATTGATTTTTGAGGGACAGGTCAATCTAAATTCAGAGAATGAAAAGTTTTTAAGAAAGTCTTATAACTGCATACTGTATATTTATCTACAAGCACCCAAATCATGAACATCAAACTATATTTTACCTCAAATGTTACCTTCTGATTCACTTTTTTCCAGCTACTCAGAAAGAATATTTAAAATGTAATTGGAGACATTGTGTCCTTGCACCGACCTTGCTGAGCTGGCCCATGACTTCCCACAGCAGACTGTGGAGCATGGACAACTCTCTGCCCAGGTCGATGTAGCCCTCAAAGCCTCCAGCGTTTCCTCCCGTGTCCAAGTTGGAGATCTCATAGAGGAACTGCTGCATGGAGCCCCACTCCATCTCCAGGAACTCATTCATAAAATACATGTATTCCTCCTTTGGGCCAAATCTGAACAATCAAGCAGATGACAGAGATTACAGATCAATTGAAACAACACTGTTTATCGATGGATACAACTTTTAGGAGGATTTGTTATGGCATCATTTTTTGTTTAGCTCTAAATTTCATTTAGATCTAAGTTATAAAGTGGTTTAGAAAATGTCATTTTTCAAAACAATGCAAAGTAGAGCGACTGCAGAAAAGTTTATTGGTTTTTATCTTTTTTTGAATTGCAAGAATGTGTTTTAGTACAAAATGACTGTCTTCTTTTATCAATATGAAAGCAAACGATGACCCTGACTGTAGCCATGGTTACGGTCATCTCTACTTGCTTTAACAGACAGGGGTCATGTTGTCTGGACACACTTGAGATGCAGAAGGATACCTTCTAAATAACTTTTTAAAAGCAACCTTTTAAAGCTGTGAATGTAACAAACAGGAGCAGCTCACTCCCAAGATGCTTAGCGTAAATGTTGCAGATATCTTGCAGGTTTCAGGCGAACATTAGAACTGTATCAGCCTCTAAATCAGGGGTGGCCAAACTTTTTGACTCCTGGGTCACAA
>NC_050522.1:14747271-14767274 GCF_002922805.2 Oryzias melastigma
AAACATGGAATCTGGACAAAATATTCTTCAATTGTGATTGAATATTAACTTACATACTTTAAAATCTAATATTTTGAAGATTTTATTTCAAAACGGATGAGGAAAACAAAGATCTAGTTTTCTACAAGTGAATATATCAGAATGGAACTTGTGGCCAATGCAGTGTATTTTTCTACATCACAAATACAATTCTTTGCTCAACTGTATTTATCGCCTGCTCCTGACTCACAACAATTTTCATAAAGAACTACTCAGAGATGCAAGTTTAAGCTAAATGTTCTTAATATATAACCTCCATCATCAGGAAAATACCACAAGAACTGGTAAAAACACGACTTAAAGCAGATTTTTTTTAATCCGGCTTGCCAGTTGGTTTAATCCAGCCCAGTCAGGAAGAGAAATAATCATAGGGATGTTAAAAAAATCAAGTTTCTAGCCAATACCTTTGGCAACTTATGGTTATTTAAAGAAATGACTGCAATGCACAATTCCACCACTAGGGGAGCAAAGGAAACGCAAGACCGGAATGACAAAAGATCAAGAAACAAACATAATAAACAATGTAATAATAAGTGATTAGGCAACTAGGTTGTTTGAAGCATTTTTTCCAACTTAGAAAAAAAAACAAAAACAAAGCTACAGATAACAAGTTTACCATAGGTTACTTTTTTTTTATGTTACTGATCCGGCGCACTTCAGATCAGAATGTTTAACAGCCCTGCTTTAAAGGCTCTGTTCGCTGTTCAAAATTGTCAATCTCAACTGGTCACACATCAAAATGTCAGATAATTGTGATGTTTTACACCTAAATAATTGGTTTTTAATCATTTATTATATTGGCAGCTCATAGCACAATTTTCTGTGACTTGACACCTTCAGAATGCATATTTATTTGTTAATTTAGGTAATCAAAATATAACACCACAAGAAGGTTTTAAAAAAAGCTGAAAATCTACCATTTAATGTTGCTTGCAGACAAAGGAAGTGTCAGTATACATTTGCAAAACTCTCATTTTAAGTGGAAGAATCTACAAGGAGACAGCTTGAAGTCTTACTTGCTGAAGCTGGCCAGGTTCTGCATCACCCTGGCGATGAGCGTGAGCGTGCGAGACGTGCGCTCAGCTGGGTACTCCTGCATCAGGCTGAACAGCGAGGGTGACATGATGGCTGGGCACATGAAACGCAGGAACAGGGAGGAGCTGATGAGGCTGTCGGCGAGATCCTCTCTTCCACGCTCGGCACTTCTGGCTCTCCAAGAGGCAAAGACTTCCTTCAGCTCCCGGGGGAAGATGCTGAAACGTGTGTGGGTTTTTTTTTTTATTATTTATTTTATTACAACAACTGTCAAAACAGCTACACAAAATGCCAGGAGACGGAAAATTACCACACTTCAAAGACTTCCCTGTAATGTCAGCTTCAAAGAACGTTCCTGATCAAACTGAATTTGAAACTAGAAAGTGTCAGATTTGTGGTTGAGCTTCACTGACCAGAGAGAGTTGATGATTTTGCAGAGTAAGAGCTCGCAGCACATGCGAAGGTTGGCTTGATGGTCGGCAAGGACGGACGGTGGGACACGCATGGGGTCCACCTCACAATTCTCCTCAGACTCGTATAAGGCTCGAATGAAGTCGCCTGGAGAACAGAGAATGGATTTAAAAAAAAAACTAAAACTGTCAACCAATTTGAAGCAAAGGATTTGTAAACTTTAATTAATCCTCATACATTTGACACAAACTTTGAACTTTTGTTTAAATTAGACCTTGGGTTGAAAATATACCTTTAGAATTGAAATTGCTTTATTTAAACAGTAAGTGAATTGCTCTAAACTTACATTTTGAGTCAAACTGGGTCCCACAGTGAAGGTGATAGACCTTAGCAACGATTCAACTTTTTGCTCTTTTTGGATCAATGAACACATGTGTCGATTTTCATAATGATCCACGACATAAAAATTTGGGATTTCCTTGGCAACCAGTCTCTTTTTGAGAAAAGATGGCCTCATTTGAAAGTAAAAGAGGTTAAATAAACTGCAGCTAATTTTATATTCCATCTTCTTCATCTGATTTTAATACTATTTAGGGCTTTAAATTGAGTTTTCTTACAAAAAAAACAAAAAGCAGTATTTATCTCTTTCCACAAAATGTTTTCTCAACACATCTTATTTTAATTATTCATTAAAATCATTATTTATTTATTTATTATTCATAAATCTGTCATAAAAGACAGATTATTTTAGATACAGACAGATAATTTTAACAACATACAGATGCAATTTGGAACAAATATAATATAACACTACAATTGCACCACAGATGTACAAATTCATTTTTTTTAAAAACAACTTTCTTCTAAATGGTGGCTTTTTGTTGGTTTTATCTCCATAGCAACCATTTGATTTTTTGATCGCCTGGGGATGACGAGCACATCTATGCCATTTTTAGGAAAATCTAGAAAAGTACATTTTTGGATTTCCTTAGCAAAGGGTATAAAGCGTATAAATATATGACTTTATTCTCTTAAAATTGGGACAGTTTCTGTCAGTTTTCTTTTTTTTTTCAACTTAATTCCTGTAAATGTATTTATTTTAGGGGTGTTAGCACTCTTGCCTCACAGCAAGAGGTCCCGGTTAAAATCCTGACTGTGGGACCTGAAACAGGAACTCCAACTGAGGACCTTTCTGTGTGGAGTTTGCATGTTCTCCCCGTGCATGCGAGGGTTTTCACCGGGGAAAAACGTCCAAAAACATACTTAATTGGTTACTCTAAATTGCCCCTACTTGTGTATTAGTGTGATTGTGGCCCTGTGACAGACTAGTGACCTGTCCAGGGCATATCCTCCCTTTGACTACAAGTGGCCAAAAGACTCCAAAAACTGATTTAGAAAATGGATGGTATTCATTTTATTTCATGGTGACGGTAGAAATGCTGAAATGTTGACATGAAATATTAAGCTGGAGTTTCTGGAAGGTCTTACCTATAGCTTCCTTGAGGTATCTGTGGCCTATTAGTTTGAGGTACTCTTCCACAGCCTTCGTAGCGAGCGTGTTCTCCCGAAAGATCAAGTGTTCACGGTCCATGAATCGATCCACCTCACACATGGCCATGTCTGACAGGAACTCCTGAGAGGAGATCACACTTCCAGGTCAGTGAAGGCCACACGAAGCAACCACACACACACACACACACTACCTTTGTCTTTCCTGTGCTTTGCAGGATGTGCACCAGAGCGAAGGCCACCTCCTCTTTACTCTTCACGCTCAGCAGCGGCTCCAGGACGGCACACAGTGTTCGATAGTTGTTGGTGATGTACTCAGCAAATTCCTTGTATAGCTCCATAGGGAGGATGTTCATCGTCTGGTAGCGAGATTTGATGCGCAGTGAAGCGTTGATGACTTTGGTACTTCCCACACCGCCGCCTTTGGCCAGAACACTGGACTGTATCACCGGGTACCACTGCTCTACGAACTGTCGGCCGGTGATGCTGGAGATGGGGATGCTGACAAGGCCAATATATGTGCTTTTCTCCTAGAGAGCGGAACACAAAGACGTTCGTTTGCGTTTCTTCTAACTCATAAGACACTTTTATTATCCGTTTTCCTTACTTTACGCCTCTTCTTGTCGGTTTCCTTGTAGAGGTGCAAACGAAGGCTACGAATGGTGGGCAGATTGTTGAACTCAAAGTGCTCCCCCCAGAAGACGGTGTCGGTGCGGGGTTTGCTGGTGGTGCGCGCGTACAGCATGTCATCCAGACACAGCTCACAATAGTAGCGCTTCTTAGCTGGAAGATCTCGAGCTTCAATGATCCACAACTTGAGCACGTTATCCACTCGTCTGCTGTTATCCTGAAGGGGGGAACATAAATGAAGAAAATTAAGAATAAAATTTGAATTCCTGAGAATTCATTTGTTCAAATTATAGTGAATCTGGAAAACATTTTTAAAAAAGAGCTTATTTGTGAGGTAGAAAATACGATGGACAGCCACAACAGAGAGGTAGGAAAAAATCGATACTTCATTTGGTGATTTAAAATACATAGACGGTGGTAATTAATTAATTAATTATTTATTAGCGTCCTTCCTCTTACTTTTGTTTTCTACATTTTTTTTCCTAATTTGAAAATTATTTTATTGTGAAAATCCGAAAATGTTGACTGTTTCCTTGAAGAACAAATATTTCTTAATTTACCAAAATAAAAGCACCTTGAATTTGTTTGGGTAAAAGCAGGTTCACACTAAAAAGTGAAACAATGGATCATTTAACGCAACCTTTGTAATTTGTCACATTTAAAAATGTTAGTTTACATTTTTTAAGTTGAGGAAACCATCTATTCATAATTTTAATTTCATGAAAATTAATAATTCAAAATGTAAAAATTACAGAACTTTTATAATTGATCCATAGTTTTAGTTTTTATAGTGTTGTTTATGAGATACAGTTGCAGTGCTTGATGCACAGATAAAATTAGTTTTACCATTTTATTACAATGAATTGATATTCAAGAAGAGTTGTTGTCTAAGTCATACTAAAGAACAAAATTGTTCAGGTACAGTCTTGGAATTTATTGCGATGCATATCGCATTGTGAGCTTGTCAGATTCTTGCCAATACACACCCCGAAGCTACAAGCTCCCTGCTCTGAAATCTTAGAAACAGGGACAGGAAGGGGGGCGGGGTTGTCCCACCCACAATTCAGAGGCAAATTTCTCATGAACTAATGCTGCTCTGCACAAACTATACCACAGAAAATGACAGTTTTACCTAAATTTTCCCTAAAAACAACATAAATGTAATTAAAACAGCTCTGGGGATAATTTTTCAATAAATGTAAAGATGATCGGAGAGGAACTTTTAATAGCAAATGAAATATATAAAAAAGCATCTGCACTCAGGTTACCTTGTTTGGTTTGACAGCTCGCTGCAAATTTTCAATCCATTTGTCTCTTTCTGAAGCCGATCGGCAGGCAAAACATTTTGTCCCTGAATTGGTTGTTACCTGCAGACAAAAGTAGCTCTTAAAACAGCATTCATATATTTGCACAGAATTTCAGTATTTTTTTTAAGAGAGTGGGTTCATCTGGAACAGGGCGCTGCAACTTTTAACTTTCTTAAAGAGCCAATAAGATCGATTTCTTACTGATGACAACCCAACAGGAGCCTCAAAGTCTTATTTGTCCCTCTAGAAAAATAAAACACTGATTTGCATCTATGTTAATGTTACTTTTATGATAAACATATATAAACTGTAGCTTTTTTGCATTAGTTAATAATCATGAAGACTTTTTTTTTCTTCAAAACATTAGCTTAGAACTTTTGACAGAAGTTTACTTGGCTTCCTTTCAAAATAAAAGACAACTTGTGCCATACTACGGCCCAGGGGCCATATGCGACCCGTAAAACTCTTTAATCTGGCCCTCCAAACAGGAATAAATTAACCGGATGATTCTTATCAATGTTTTATTTTCCCTGCAATTCTGGTGTCTTTCCATAGATGAGATACATTCATTCATACATGCGTTTAACCCTCATGTGTGTTTGTCATTTTTCCGATTATTCCAACACCACATTAACGCATCAGTTCAAAAGCCTCATTTCCACTGACCGGTCCAGTTCGGTGCTGTAAGGAGTAGTACAGTCCAGTTATTTCTGGCGAGAGTTTCCACTCAGTGAAGCCTCTCTTCCACTGAGCGGTTTGTGTTGGAGTAGACCTCTAGCATGCCGCTAGCTCACCCTGTGTCACGCCAAAGGATAGCAAGGAACGTTTGCAGTTCCACTGCTGACTGGGCCTTGCTGTTGTTTGCAGAATTTTTCAATATGAACTCATAACCAATAGAATACGCTGGAAATCGCAAAAACCCGAATACTTACAAACGTTGGACATGTTAGCTTAAATGAGCGCTATATCGGCGCTTTCTGAGGTCATCATCACTTTCGGCCAATCAATGAGTGGGTACAGCAGCTCCGCCCCAACCGTTCTGACCTCTAGGGGGCCCCCAAGAGGTACGATTTGGTACTATTTAATGGGTCCATTTTACAATGGAAACGCTCAAAATACCGTACCGAACCGAACTGGAACGGACTGCTCAGTGGAAACAAAGCTCAAGTTTGCATTATCCTTGCGGAGCAATGATCCATTGGTGCAATTGGCGCTAAAGTGAAAACAAAAGCCACAGTTTTGACACTAAAAACTCCAAAATGTTTGGTTTTCAAAATACATATGATATTTTTCAACCCAAATTCTTCCAGATTCTATATTTTGTCTTTATATTATGGGGTGGATTATCAAAACACTCCACACATCATGTCAATACAGCTAATGTAGTTGTAGGCAGTGGGAAGTGTGATGCCAGCAGTGATTATATATCTTATTAGATATATTTGTTGCACATGTCAAGAATGACTCTGAAAGATAAATATTTGCAACACACATCAGTCAGAAATGTGTTATAAACTAAGATTAAATCAGAACTAAGTGACTCTTACTGCATTTCTTAACCAGATGGTTTACCTAAAGTCTTTGAATTTTGTTCAATAATAGACAGTCCGCCTTATAATCCGGTGGGCCTTAAGTATAAATTCTGGTTCTGCCCACTGACCTCACTCTGATTTGCTGTGGTACACAATGCTCAAACGTCAGTCAAAATGTTTAAGTGCAACTTTGGTAAACTGCAAAGCAGCACCGCTTGATGAATTATTGGAGAATTATGGGTACTGTAGTCAGCATTGATTTTACGAGAACCTTTTTTTAAATTTATTTTTAAGAGTCAGCTAACACCTGAATACACTCCATATATGGTAATCTTGGCTCAAAAACTTCTCATTTAGCATTTTTCCCCCATTCTCAAATAGTTGTACATACATAGGTGTAGCAGAGGTGGCATCAATTCTTTATTACTTTAGATTATATACTTCAAACACTATGGCAGAGAAAAAGAAGAAAAAAAGGCTCACAGAGATGCAACTAAGTGAAACATTTCAAAGACATCAACGGCAGACGTTCAACTGGATGTCTGGAGACCTCTCTCCTTTAAAGTGGCTCCAGTGTTAGATCTGAGTCAGAGTGCTGGTTCAGTCACCCAACAAATAGCTCTGGGACAGGAAGTGGACACTTTACTATTCTGTTTCAATCACAAACCTTAGAGAATGGAGAAGGGGTTAAAAAATTAGGTTTTAACTTTAAAAAAGACCTTAGATCAGAGTAGTATCTGATCTGCCCTTATTAATAATTGAATAAATGTAAAAATGGCTTAAAAATAAATGTCTCCTCATTTGACTTTGCTGATGTTTGTTATTGGAAGTTTCTGCCAATGTGACACATAAACCTTTTTTTTGTTCAATATCTCCTAATTACTCTCAGTATTTTTAATGACCAGATTAGCAACATAAAATATTCACAGATGGCTATTTCATGCAAAATGTATGTTAAACCTGCAAAATGTCATTTGTATTCTTTAACTCTGTAACAAATAAAAAAGATGACTCATGCAGTTAAGAAAAATTCAAACTACCAGCTTATGGGGTCAAATCAGGATCAGCTTAAAGTGAACGAAAAAACAGACTGAAAACTTGAAAAATAGACATTGTAACTGAAATGTTTTTGAGCATTTAAAAACTGAAAAAAATGAAAATTTGAAAACAAGACATTGCAAATAAAAAAAAAGAAAATTTGAAAAAATATTTTGAAAAATTGAAAAAAAAGAAAATTTGAAAAAAAAAATTTGTTTCAAATAAAAAAAATTTGAATTGAAGTAAATTTAAAAAAAATTGAAAAAAAATTACTGAAAACTTGAAATAAAAAAAAAAACTATAAATGTAAAAATTACTGATTAAAAAAATCCATTAGTAACAGCTGCTGTTTTGAATTTTCTTTTTTTCTGATTCTTCACTGTCAGTCCTCAGTTTTACAGTTTCAATTCTAATTTTCAAGTTTTCACTCCTGAGTTGAGCCTAATTTTACATGGGGGCGGAGCTTTAAGCTCATTGGGTACCCGAAAATGCATCCCATGATTTAGGATTTCAAATTCTTTTCAAAGTTTCAATTTTTTCATTCACTTTAAGCTGATCCTGATTTGACCCCATACCGATAACAGCTGCCCAAAAAAAAATAAAAGCTCAAAAACTGCCCATTTTAAGGTTTAGGAATAAGTTTGTGAACTCAAAGTCACCCGACATTTTGCAGCAGCAGATTAAACAAGCTGCCTCATTTTCAGTTTCAACCAAACTTCTACGATAATATCTTGTAAGGATATAAAAATGGTGATCCACTAACCTCGAAGCAGTACTCTTGACCTAAAATACTGGAGTGGACCGGCTTGATTATGGCGTCTTCATCCAGAACTAGATCCAGAGCTTCTGCAGCACTGCTGGGGGAAAGAAGGGACTCATGGGAGTGGGATTCTTTGAAGCTTTGCATCAACCGCGTCCTGATGAGACAAAACACATCCCAGACTTTTAGAATGTATATAACTACACATTTTTATTTTTTCTGTCTCTATTAAATCTGCTATTGGGTTATGTTAAAAAATAATATAAAACCAAAGGTGACATCTTAACATCCTTAAGGATATGGCTCCAAGAACAACCTTTGTTGACATAAATCTCACCAAAACAACATTAAAGCATTACTAAAACAGATTTAAGACTAAAGAGGGTTTCTGGACACAGACTTTACTCTAGAAACCATCAAATGTTAGATGCATTCTCCTAATAAAATACAGACAATCCAGTAAGGAAACCAAAAACAAAATAGGAAACAGAAAAAAAAAAATACAACAAAAGGCAGAAAAACTATTAGGATACAAAGAAAAGACATGAAAGGTTGATTAAAAAAAACTCATAGGTGAGATACTGGAGACTAGATTAGAAAAAAACACAAATAATGAATAAAATCAGACCATATAGGATGAAATAATTATTTAATGATACAATTAAAACAAAATAAATGTGTAGAATGATGGTAAGTAAAGATGTACCATAACAACGTTGAACAAAGACATTAGAAAAAGAAACAATGAAAAATAAAATGATAAATACCCCAAATAAAAAGAGGATAAAAATGCATAAACAAGTCTTTGTTCAGATTTACTTGAAAAATTAAACATTTTTAGATGAAAATTAGAAGCTTTTAGAATATATATTTTTTTATTTTTCTCTTTGTGTCTCTTTCAGTATGGAGGAATGCTGTACA
Source organism: Oryzias melastigma (assembly GCF_002922805.2). Classification (NCBI taxonomy): domain Eukaryota; kingdom Metazoa; phylum Chordata; class Actinopteri; order Beloniformes; family Adrianichthyidae; genus Oryzias; species Oryzias melastigma. The sequence goes on from NC_050522.1 coordinate 14,756,454, forward strand.
GCAGAACATCCACCCATTCACCTTTTTAACCCCCTTTAGGATCACAGGATTGCTGGAGCCTATCCTAACTACTGTTGGGCAAAGGCCGAGCACACCCTTGAGAGGTTGCCAGTCCCGAGCATCTATCCTTCCATCCAATTCTTTTTAGGGTCATAGGGCTGCTGGAGCCTATCCTAGCTACTATTGGGCAAAGAAAGAGTACACCCTGAACAGGTCGTCAGTGTGTCCCAGAGCTACAGCAGAACATCCATCCATTTAATTCTCTTTAGGATCACAGGGTTGCTGGAGCCTATCCTAGCTACGTTTGGGCAAAGGAAGACTACACCCTGAGCAGATCGTCAGTGTGTCCCAGAGCTACAGCAGAACATCCATCCATTTAATCCTCTTTAGGATCACAGGGTTGCTGGAGCCTCTCCTATCCTTTATTCCGGAATACATCCTGAACAGGGTGCCAGTCTGAAGTAGAACAACAAACCCTTTAACAATTGAAAACTTAAAAAAAGTGTATATTTTCTTCCCAACAAGTGAGATAACCAAGCACTTCTCACAGTCTACAAAACCACTCAAAAACACAGAATAAAAAGAAAGAAAAGGGGGGCGGGGTTACACTTCATCAAGATGTAACCTTTAGAGAAGAGCAGCTCTGTCTAGGAACAGAAAAGTGGTGAGATTGGAAGCAAAAGGTGAACAGAAGTAAAACAAGGTCAGAAGAGTACAGCGAGAAATCCCATTATGCTGCAGTTGGAATGTAGACGGCGTTATCAGTCCCAGCCGAGGAGCAGACGTCTGTCCTTCAGGGCTAAAGTGCAAAACACGAGGACTTAATGCAAACAGTGAGGCTCAAATTAAGATGGAGACAGCTGGTTAGACCCAAACACAAAAAGTAAGGATGGGTTTGTGCTGGGTAGATTATTTCCTTTTACTTTTTCTTGACAATAAATTTAATGCTGTAAAAAAAAGAACATTTTAAAGACAAGTGCATCAGTAGGGATGACCAGAACTGTGCAGGATGAGGGATGCACCAACTCAAATTTAACTATATCATGCTAATTCAACTTTTTGAGCTTTTAAGTGTATTGTTATGTTAATTCCTCATGAAAACATCCCCATTATACATATATTTTGATTCATTCACGCATATCTAAGCCGACTGTACATAGACTGTATGAAAACTGGACCAAGAGACTGTGACATCATCCACAGAAAATGGTTTAGTCCAAGCTTCAACAGAATGAAGTCCCTTCAGTGGCCATTTTTTGTGATACGGACACCAACATGTTGGAGCTAGTAGGCAGGGATTCGTCCAAATCGGTCTGGATCATTGTTTCTATGGCAACCCCTTTGGAGTTTGTGGGAAGGTCACACCCACTTGAAAGCAGGCTCAGGAGAATCTGTCAATCAACGGTGTTGAATGTTTCGATTGGCCAGTTTATAACTTGAATAACTCGTACTACATAACAACATATATTGTAAAAAATAATAAATAATATCAAGAACGTGTAAAAAATGTATCAGATCAACAACTGTTTATTTATTTATTAAAGTTTATGGGATTTTGGCTTCTTAGAACCAACAGGTACTTCCAGTTTGGCGCATAATTGGGGTGGGGGTCACTCAGTCCAGTTATCATATACAGTCAGTGATCTCAAGTTGGTTTGAACATCACATCCAATCTGATCCCACAGGTGCATTATGGGGTTGAGTCCAGGACAAGCAGCCGTTCTACCTTCTCCACTCCTAAATCCTGAAGGTTTTCTAATATATTATAGCATATCCTCATTTCATTTGGCATTAAGGTAGAATTAATGCAAAGCGGCTCTCCTTGCTGATGGTAATAATTCATTGGAAACTGAAACTCAGGTTGTGCAGAATGCAGCACACAAACAGGCGCTCTGGTAAATCAAGCGACTTGGCAGCAGTGGTAGAGCAGCTGCACTGGAAAGCTAGAGTGTGAATTTGGATGCTGTGGGTTTATGGCGAAGTCAACTTAACACTACAGAGGGAATTAGGCATGTGTGGGCAGAAGTCGGAGCAGGCTGTGAAGGCAGCTGTCTGAGGCAGCGGTTTGAGGCCACCTGATCAAGGCAGTCCCTTCAACCCCAACATCACTTCAATGCTGCCCCTCAGAATCAACTCAGACTGTGTTAACATTTGCAAAATGCTTCCTTGAGCCTCTGCCGAATGACTTTTTCTTCCTCATCAGGCCCAAAAGTGTCTATAACGCATCTCCGCAGGAAACCGTGCTGTCAGCACTACATTTTTACTCCCAACATCTTTGTATCTCCCAAATGTGCATCGTGACTGGATTGTGTGAGGACAGCATAAAATTTTGATCACAATGCAAGCCAGATTCCACTGGGATGTGACCTCTCCTCAGAATGCACAACAAGGAAAAGCTGTCAGGGAGCTGCAGCCATTGCATCCTGACAACAGAAGATTAAAAAAAAGATGTAGGAAATCCAACAGGCGTGATAAATGCAAACACTAATCCTAACTTAGTCTCTGGAGAGAGAGAACAGGTGTGACAGCATTGGCTACACCTGTTCAACGTGGCGTTGCCTCAAATATCCAATCAGCCAGTCACTCGACACTGGGTCAATGTGTTTAGGCAAAATGAAGACGACCAAAAGGACCTGCTGGAGTTCAGGATGTAAAAAGATGGCTTTAAATACACTGTAAAATGAACAAATACACACATTTTTCTGTACAACACCTCTAAGGCTTACGGAAAAAAGTAGTAATGTGCTTTCCGTACTATAGGGAGAGCCGAATTATAAGAAGTATTAAGCAAGACCAAAGAGTCCGTCAGTTACTCTGCATTTACAGTAACTCCAGAACTTTTTGTAACATGTTAGCCACATTAGAAGTGTTAGCTGTGTTAGCATATACTTAATACCTGTAACTTCCAAACTTGTTTGCAGCACGTAAAAAAAACGTACTGATACCACTAAAACAATCATTACTGTGACTATGCTAACTGTGAGTATTACATAGAAACAAAACACAGTTCGACACTGCTACACGTTAACCACATTAGCGTAATCACGATACTTGTAGTTCCTAACCTTGCTCGCAAACAAATACCGCCAAAATAAACTCGACTGCGACTACGCTAACTCCCAACTTTGTTAGTAGCACCTTAAAGAAAATACAGTCCAACGCTGCTACATGTTAGCCACATTAGCTTATTCACGATACTTGTAACTCTTAACCTTGTTTGCAACATGTAAACAAACAGACACCACCAAAACAAGCATTACGCCACTAACTCCCAGTTTTGTCAGTGACACATATGACGCCACTACTCGTTAGCCGTATTAGTATATTCACAATACCTGTAACTCCTGACCGTGTTTACAACACATGAAAAACAGACTGATACTGCTTAAACAAACATTACTGTGACTATGCTAACTCCCAACATTTTTAATAACAGACACTCTTACACTGCTACACATCAGCAAATTCACAGTAAAACAAATATTTTGACAGAGTGCCTTTTACCTCTCAAAATCATTTTGACATTAATAAGCACAACCAGAATTGATCCCTAATTAAGATGATATAAGATGCACTGTTCTGTTTAGAGAAAAACATTAAGGCTTTTGAATGTGCCTTGGAGAGGCCAAAAACTTGGCATGTTTATTTCCAACAATTCAAGTAGATAGACATACTAAAGATGACAGAGAAAACAGGTTTAAGACAGTTAAAAGTTTATCAGGATGCTGATACAACTCTGAAAAAATACATTTTACTCAGGTACCCTGTTCTGTTTCTAAATACGAGACCAATCCAAACGTGAGGAATATTGCAATTCCTCAAATGTCCACTGGAGGCTTTCTTCAAAGAGAGCAGTTGACTTCTATACTAAGAAGTACAATTTCACCCCTCAACTCAACTGTTTTTAGTTTATTAAAGTGAAAATTTGTCCTAAACTAGTAATGTCTTTATACATATTTTTATTGAAAGGTGGGAGGAAGTTAAATAACTTTCATTATCTTTTGATTTGCCCAATCACTCATTTTCAGAATGTCAGAGATGGTTATTATTGGGCTTTTGACGCAGCATGAGACTCTGCTCTGTTGGTGTGTTTTACCCTTTTATTCTTTTGCTATGCCTTTATCTGGTGTTTTTATGTTTTATGTAACTTTTTGTGCTTTTTATCTTTGATTGTTTTAAAATTTTAGTTGTTGTTTTTAAAGCAATTTTTTAAGTGCTTTGTTTGAATGAGGTCATCATAAAGTTCCATACAAATTAATAAACTTAAACTTAACTTAACTGCATTTCTGTACTGTAAAAAGTGCTTTATAGATCAAATTTGATTTTATTTGAGTGCTATAAACTCCAGTCAAAATACCATCACACTAGTGGCCAAGTTTTAGGCTTTTCAAAATGCTATTTATGTAATCTTGATTTAAAAAAAAACTCTAATAAATTCAATTCCAAGCAGACAAGATTCTTTAAATCAATGTTTTGACTCAGTCACTCTATAAAACTGACTAATTCAAACCCTAAATTAAGGATGTCTCGATATGATCATATCATTGAAAATCCGGTCCGATCATGTGGTTGATAACTCGATCGATATCGGATGTTGTCCCCTGATCAGCCTACCCCAAATATTTTAGAACACCTTGTATAATTTATTTGTTCAAAATAATATTCTTATATGTTAATCAGTCACACGTGAATAAGCTGTGAGAAGATAAATACTTTAATTATTCAAACAGTCATAAACCTGTAAATGAAATAATACTAAAGTTGGCGACTGTGTTGTTTTCCTAATAGATAAATCTATAATCATTTGCTTTATAATTAAATAAAGGATTAACTCACTTTCCCTATATGTAAAGTTTTGAGTACTGACACTGATTAAAGTTGTTTTGTTTAAATGACAGCCAACACTACTGTGGTGCAAAAACGTCACCTATGTGTAATGTTTAGTATTCATTTTAACTGGGAGACAGAATGTAAAAGTACAACCAATGACATCAATTTGAAGGATTTTTAAATAATTTATTTGTGTAATTGAGTGGAAATTAAGTAATTTGCAAATAACAAAAGCTCACTGAAATACTTTGTAATGTATCTCAGGTTTTCAATGACAGAGGTCCAAAGTTTGCTGTACATCTTCTTACATCGGGGTTATTATTTTGGTCCATTATACCATGCAGATCTTCTCAAGAGCAGGGATGTTTTGGGACTGTCACACAATTTCAGTACACTGTTCTACTGGACTGAGGTTACGCCACTCCAGAATCTTGAAATATTTTTACGTAGCCACTCTCTTACTGCCTGGATAATGTTTTGGGGATTATTGTCAAGATGAAAGATTCAGCAATTATATAATTTTAATCCTCCTACTCATGGAAAGAGGGTTTTGACCAAAATAGTTCAGCTTTTCCTCCATATTCATCCGTCCTACTGTTGCTTTTGTAGAAAAGAAGCCCCACAATGTTTCCACATCCAAAAACAGCAGGAGGTGATTTTACCAGAGAAGTATTTCTGTCTCTCTCGACTATATCACATTCCATCAAGTCAGTGATCTTTTATTTCCCCCAATTTTTAATAATTGCTCCATCAGGTGATCTTGTCTCACCAAATTGAGAGGCTCATCTCACTCTTGTTCAAGCTACAATTGTGTCCCTGGTGTCCTTCGACAGCTCTTTGATCGTGGTAGAGAGGTTGCAGTCTGACAGTTTAAGGTTGTGGACAAGTGACTTTAACACAGATAATGAGTTCACACAGCTGCCATAGATAGTAAGTGGAGGGAAGAGGAGCTGTGAAGGACAGAACTCTCGCTTGTTTGTAGAAAATTATTTTCTGCACTATCATCCAAATAAATTATTCAAAAATCATTCACAATCTCATCTTTTGAACCCTTTTTTTAAATTCTGGATCTCAACGCTTAACTACGGTAAACATTAAAAACTTAATTTTATGGAATTTGAAAACTTACAAATAGTCCCTGACAAAAACTGTTTTACCCCAAAGTCTCTTACCTCTCCTGGTCAGCACTACGAAACCGAGGCAGAATCATCTGCCTGAAGCTGCTGGTCCGGTCTAGCTTGGGTTGGCTTTTGGCCCTCTTGATGGATCCCTTCAGTCTTCGATTGAGAAAACTCTGCAGACCCCAGAAAAAAAAAGAAAAAAGAAAAAGAGACATTTTTAATGTAAGCACACTTTCAAATGCTTTTTTTGTACTTTTTCTTCCAGGATCGTATTTCGTATTTATTTAAGTCTTGTTAATATTAAGACAGTTCTTGAAGTTTAGTTGCTATTACTACTGCTTAAAGACACTTGTTTCAATGTTTTTTTTTTATCTTTTCCAATAGTTATGTTGATATTGATTCAAAAATTGGGCTCAAGCTTTTTGCTGATGGAGAGGGCAGCTCCAGTCCTTGCCCCCCTCTAGCTCCGGCCCTGTTTTCCAGTGGAGCATTTTCGTCAAGAGGATTTCTATTTTTTCTATTTTTTGTACTCACAGGCTGCCTGAAGGGCTGTGGGGTCGTATTGGGAGGGGTCTCCATGCTAGACTGTCTTACAGAGGCAAAACTTGCCCTGCGAGATTGGTCTGTAGAGAAACACGGCAACACAAAGAAAGCAAATTAAGACCAAAAGTAATCACAATTTAAGACTATTTTTACATCTTATCAAACTGTTTTGCAAAGACAGACATTTTTATACAAACAAAAGTCCAACATGCCGCACTTTAGAGTACAACATACAATATTACCTTGAAGCTTTTGCATCTAAAGAAGTCACATTTAAATGAGATTTCACCACATAAAAGCAGAAGCTGAGGGAACAACATTGACAAAACACACCTAAAAACAAAAAAATGTGACTGTGTGAGCAGACATTTCTAACCAGCAGCTGTCGTCATCGGCTGCTGTGTTCCAAGGTCAGCAAAAAGTGGTGCGAAAACTTCATGTGAGAGCTATATTGGAAGGGAAACAGACAGTCCAGTGAGTCATCTGGGAACTTGTGGCTCAGGTCTCACTTCAGGCAAGAGCAAACTCTGCAGCACGGTGATGGGTCCATGAAGGGATGAGCAACTATCTTTAGAGAACGGCAGCTGATACTTTCTTCTGTTCGACCAAAGAGGAGGTGGTCAATGAGGAAGTTGGAGTTGAAGCTCTGCTCCAGAATAGATTTTTTTTTTTTTTTTGTGCTTCTTCCAAGTTAGCAAAGTTGACAAATGCGAAAAAAAAACACTTTTTTTTCATCTTGCTTAAGCACTTCCCAGTAACAGATTTTTTTTTTTTTTTTTTAAGAATTGGTATCAAACGTGCACCATCTTTTAAAGTTTTGGTGCTTTAATATGTGACGAGTCTAAACACACAGCAAGATCTCCCCAACTTATCGATAGGATGGCCTATTAAAGCTAAAAATAAACAAAATGGGTTTTTTCGCTCTGCAGTTCTGGGGTGTTTTTTTTTATCTACCCATTACTCAGAGCTGTTTTTTTTCCTTTTGAAAGTGAGAATCAAGACACTGTCATCCTGTGATTTCTTTAAAGCCTGCAAGTAGGCTACTCTCCAGGTTCTATTCTGAATCGCAGCTAATTGTTTGGTTTCCATGGAAACAACTCCAAGGGCTTCGAGTTTAACTTGAATCTTGGAAGATAATGGCAGACGACAGCATACGGACTGAAAAACACTAAGCCACACACTGCAAATGTTTTGTTTTTGCTTTAAGATTTGAAGTGATCGGATCTTTGAACTAACCATCAGAGAAAGTATGTAGTTTTTGTTTTGAACGATGAAAAATCAAGTAGCCGACCGTTTTTTGGAGCTATATTCCTTATACCTGCCTCATCAATCAATCACTTGTAATATGAGCTGATGTGGGAAAGTATGTCGTTCTCAAAGACATGGATGCGTTCTGTTGAGCCACTCTGAATGTAAATTGCTGTCAGGACTGAGCGTGTGGGCGGCAACAGCCTCTAGCTAACCGAGGTACAGAGAGAGGAAGACAGAAAGAGGAAGATTGTGAGTGGGTGTTGCAGAAACATACTCAACCTTTCTCATATCTATTTATATATACCCAGAAACTTTTTCAATAAATAAAAAAAATTCTAAATCCGTTTTTACAGATGTCTTTTCAGTCGACTTTAAAGCCAAAAACAAGTATTTTAGATCATAAAATATTGCATTTAATCATAAAACAATCAAGACTAAAGCTACAATCCAGATTAATGGTCAATCAAATGTATTATAATACACATCAGAGGTGATGGTCTGAAGCAAACCAAGTATCATCAGGACAAAACAAACAGCCAACCTGAAGGATTTTCAGTAAATGAGAGTTTATTATGACAAGATACATCCTCTATTGTCCATTAAAACGTTTATGCTATAATTTTAGGACTATGAGTTGCAGCAGCCAAAAAATGCATAATAAAGGAGAAAAACATCATTTATAAGTTGCACTTTTGGAAGAAATGTATTTAACAAAATACAGGACCAAGAACAGAGATTTCATCTTGAAAGGCAAACCATAAAAACAAATATTGATTTAGCTTCATGAAACATAGCAGGAATCTACTATATTAGCCTGGAGCAGACAATAGGTAAAGGTAGGCCTAATAAAAATGTCTAAAATAATTTCCACTCCCCATTATTATCTAACTTTGTCATAAAAAACTCACATCACTGAAATGGTACAAGACTGCTCATATGAGAGTGTTTCGTCCTCCCCCGCCCCTTTGCAGCAATGGAATATTCCATCGACAACATGCTAGCAAGCTAACAAAGACTTTTCAAAGAGATGAAAAAAGAAATAAACAAACAAGCAGTAAGATTAAACGTTACGGGAAAAAAAGACTAAGAGAAAGCGAGAGTTTTGTTGCCAAAAGTACTGAATACAGAGCAGGAAAAAGAATAAGAAAATTATGAGAAAAAGTCAAAATGTTATGAGAATAAAGCTGTAAAATTATGAGAAAAGGTCAAAATGATATTAGAATAAAGTTAAAAAATGTAACAAAAAAGGTTGAAATTTCACAAGAATAAAATTGTAAAATTTTGAGAAAACACATTGTAATTTTACATTTTAAAGGTCAGTGTTCTTTTGTTGTTTCTTCTTTTCCTTTTTTGTTCACCACTGAGATTAGCGCAACAAACAAACAATTATTTCAATAACCTTAGCATAAAGAACATACCAACTAAACTCTGGCAGTATCACTTCAAATAACTGAATTTGTTGAATTCTGTGTCGCTTCGAACCTATTCCGCCAAGAACAACGAAAGAAAAGAACAAAAATGAATCTTGTATTTTTCTGTGTAAGCTAATTCTTCTCTTGCAAAGAGGGGAGGGTCACATAATTGAATGATAAAAACGCATCTGAACTGAAACAACAATAGTACAATACATTAATTTCTAAATAAACTGCTATATCATGAACCCCTTGAACCCATAATTTTTTGTTTCAAAAATTGTCCAAAAGTATGGAGCCCTGAACATGACATTAAAGTAAATAAATACATAAATAGTTTCCTCAATTTAACATTTTGTGGCCACAAATTAGTTAGCGTCCTGTGTGTACAAATAGCTTTTATTGTGCCCACAAGTTAGCATTTTGTGCGTAAGAGTTAGCATGCTGGAAATCTCAAATGATAAAAAGTATTTTACACACTAAAAATGACAAATTGAGTCGAAGAGTTTAAGTGGAGTCAAAAGTTGTATGTCTGCATGTTAACTTATTGAATACAATATTAAATCAAATGAAATCAGTTTTTAGGGTTTAGAAAGTTGTTTATGTTTATAATAAAGAACTGCAGGTCAGATAGGAGGAATAAAAAAACATGTCTGGAGAGGAACGCATTTTTGATAATAAAATGAACTGTTCATTGAGGAAATTGGAAATATTAATCCAGTTTTAATGGACTAATTGCGAACAAAATATTACACAAACTTTGTGGCTTATCGACAACGCAAACACAACCTCAAAAGTTGGAGGGATCAGTTGAGAATCCACAGATCCGTAGAATCCTTTATTTACATTATTGCGTTTCATCAAGAGATTGATAGACTTTCTAACATGTCGGGAAAAAAGGCGAAAATTACAGAATGCAATTTTGAATTAATTAATTTATAGTAACTTTAAATGTTCTACATTTAATTTGATTTGTGACAAGTTTTCCTTTTCAATTATGAAACTAGCGGATTCAAAGTTCGTATGTCTGGATTCTTTTCTGTTGCAAGTATAGTTATATGTATCAAAATGAAAGATAATCATATATTTTACTAGCTTTAAATACCAGCGTCACCAGTAGCCTACAGAAATCATACAAAGTCTATTTTTATGCCTGATAGGAAATGTCTGACAACACAACAGTGACTCACAAGCAGGTCTGCTGGGTCAAAAATGTCACTGCTGTCACATAGAAGTTTATATAACCACAACACTTGGACTATCGGATGTGTTAAGTCAAACAACCGATAATTATGACTCAGGAATTGTATGTGTATCCTCCCACTAACTGGTGCTGCTGTGTAATTCTGCTATTCCTCCTTTTCCCTGCAAAAAAAATATCCTGAAACACCACTGTGTCTGCAATGGGAAGAAATTCCCATAATGCATCATTGTGTTTTGCTTCCCAAAAAACCTCAGTATTAAATTCTTTAGGAATTTAGAGATTCAACTTTCAGATGACCTTGTCAGATTTTTTTAATACTGTTGCCGTGGTCATGAACGTAGCAGTCAGGCGGCTGTAAGGCGTGTGGAATGGCCTGCTTTTTATGTACCCCCAGGGTACTGGGCGGCTGGGGAACGGTGACATTTACACATCGTCCAGTCAGAGCTGCTGCCGGCCAGCG
>NC_050522.1:14767956-14778616 GCF_002922805.2 Oryzias melastigma
AATGCAATTTTGAATTAATTAATTTATAGTAACTTTAAATGTTCTACATTTAATTTGATTCGTGACAAGTTTTCCTTTTCAATTATGAAACTAGCGGATTCAAAGTTCGTATGTCTGGATTCTTCTCTGTTGCAAGCATAGTTATATGTATCAAAATGAAAGATAATCATATATTTTACTAGCTTTAAATACCAACGTCACCAGTAGCTTACAGGAATCATACAAAGTCTATTTTTATGCCTGATAGGAAATGTCTGACAACACAACAGTGACTCACTAGCAGGTCTGCTGGGTCAAAAATGTCACTGCTGTCACATAGAAGTTTATATAACCACAACACTTGGACTATCGGATGTGTTAAGTCAAACAACCGATAATTATGACTCAGGAATTGTATGTTTATCCTCCCACTAACTGGTGCTGCAGTCTAATTCTGCTATTCCTCCTTTTCCCTGCAATAAAAAATAGCCTGAAACACCACTGTGTCTGCAATGGGAAGAAATTCCCATAATGCATCATTGTGTTTTGCTTCCCAAAAAACCTCAGTATTAAATTCTTTAGGAATTTAGAGATTCAACTTTCAGATGACCTTGTCACTCCCCCATCTATGTTGGCAACCATCAATCTACCCAACCAACCAACAATGGGGAAGAATCATCAGAATCTTTAAGACCACCGGATTTTTTTAATACTGTTGCTGTGGTCATGAATGTAGATGGTAGCAGTCTTGTTGAATGGCCGGCTTTTTACGTACCCCCAGGCTACCGGGCGGCTGGTGGCCGGTGACATTTACACATCGTCCAGTCAGAGCTGCTGCCGGCCAGCGATCCGGCAATCAGACCAACTGTCGCCTGATTTCATAACGCCGTCATCCACGTCTGTCCCTGGATTGCCAACGCACAACTTTAAAATATACCTTTTAGAGAAAAGTCGCTGTAAGATTAGAACTTTTAAAACCTTCGTGGGCACCGCAAAAACTTGAATTTAGGTCGACACAGTGTGGTATGTGACCGTAGTCTTAAGGCTGGTTACTTCAACGTGATCCATAATGTCGCTCCACCATCAGAGCAGAATCGCTTCAGTCGCATCAGAATGCTACAGCTGCTGGTGATGTCACCCGCAACTTAAATGTCACGCCCGGATTGCAATCGCATTTAACTTGAATTTATTTTAGCAATTAGAGTACGCGACTACGCAGAAAACTGTTCAGAAAAAAATATGTTTACACTGAAAATAATGAAGACTTCCTGAAGAAGTTAAGAAATACCAAACTTCACACAGAGAGAGACAGAGAGTGGGCATTTAGATAGAAAATAGAGCAAGTTGCTGGAAAAAATATGTCTTCTTTCTCATATTTTACAGCACTAGAGAATGTAGTTTGTTACTTTTTTAATTTAATTTTGTCATCTTTGTATTCCCTGGTTCTGTTTAGTGGACAAACTCATCACTTCCTCCTCTGCCTTTCATGTACCTGCACACTCAGAGAGGCTGCAAATGTCTGAGCAGGATGCTGATCATGTTAAAATAAACGAAAAACACGATCGCGTTGCTAAAAAGTTTAAACATTAGTATAAACCAGCCTTTAAGAACCTCGAACCAGTATTGGTGCAGCTACATATTTTGATGGTATTGACCAGCAACTCTTTCTAAATTCCCTCTTCCGATGAAATCCTGTTTTTTTGAGTTTTTAACATGTATGTGTGGCATTTTTCTTATAAAAGAGAACAAACGTAATAAGAAATCATTTCGTTATGCATTTCTGAGTATTTCTCCTTTTAAATCGCTGTCAATCAAACTGTCACAGGCAGACTCTGTTTGAATTAATGATCTTCTTTACGTCACAACAGCTCTGCTGCACATGCACTAAACCTCCTCATCTGGTCCAGCTAGCGTTATTTACGTTCTGTCCAAAATATTCTTCATTTGAAGACCCGCTCCAGTGGAAGTTGTGTTTCTTACATGTTTTTGTCATTTTATTTGATGATTGAGAACATGTATGTATCATGTATTATGGACAACCTCCAATAATCAATCCCATCTACATTAACTGCTTTCTAGCCTTTTTATTTGTTTTTTGATTAATTAAGTAAAATGTTGTCATTAAAATTCTACTATTTTTTTTTAGAATAACAATAAACCTCTTGAATATGTTGATAAATTTAAGTTTAAAAATGTATTTGAGTATTTCTTTATTCAAATTGTCGTGAATCAGGAGCAAATTAAAAAAAAAAATGCAGGTTGAAAAAGATTGTATTTGTGATTTAGAAAACAAGCTCCCTGCTCCACTCCATTTTCATTAATCCACTTGTAGACAAATAGACGTTTTTGTTTTCCTCGCCTGAGCTGCAGATCAAAACTGTATGATTGGGTATCTCTTTTATTGCTCGCCATTTTTGTTGCACCGCCAATGTTAGCCTGAGATTGTGAAGGGCTGTAAGCTAGCAGGAGAGAATGTAAACAGATGGATGATGGGAAGTGGAGGCGGGCTTACTCAGAGGTAAAATACTTATAAACTCCTGCCGCTCTGCAGAAACTATGTCCAAAAAACAACACAATCATAGTTATAAAACCTCTGGGAACACTTTTACAATACGTCAAAAGATAGTCGGAGTGGAAATTTAAGAAAATAAAAGCCTTGGAGAGAGTCGAAGTACAAATGAGCTCAATAGAACCATAAGCATCAGGAAAAATCAGGTGGGAATAGAATTGATTAACCCCGCAGGTTTTAGCTAAAAGCTTAAAAAGCTGACAAGTACTTTAATGTGAAAGGTCTCTCCTACTCCATCACAAATTCAGCCAAATTCAAAAATAACTGAAAGCCCACATCAGTTCAGTAAGATAAAAGTTAACTTAATTAGTAAGAAAACTGTCCAAACAAGCAGCATGACTGACAGGAGCCAAATCTCACCGCATCAACTCCATGGCTCTTTGACAGGCCGGCAGCATCACCTCAGGGGGTTTGGCACCGTTTAATTCTGAGCTGTGATTTACAAAAAATGACATCTGAGATGCCAATTGTGCAGAAACACAGACTTCCATTTAATGGAAAAATCTATTCAAAATTGTCTTCATTTAAGTATTTTTTTAAAAAAATAGCCTCCTTGACTGAGAAAAGGACTTTTATTCCCGATGGAGACAAATCCACTAATAGATTAATAACGCTGTAATAGCAGGAACAAAAAAAGGTGGACGGTTTGCAAAAAAAAAGAACAAAACAAAATAAAAAGAGGCTCCATATTTAGAGACACTTTGATGCTATATTTAGAATCCAACCTTTTAATGAGGGAAATGTAAAATGCACAGGGAAGGCAGAGCTGGCAGAGTTGAAAGGAGGGGTGGGTGAGTAATAAGAGGGGGCAATGTGGGCGCCAAGGAGCCACGGGAAAGAGCCAGCCGCGAACCTGACAGATATGTTCAGAAAATTACAGAGGGACTTCTGGCAGCAAAACGAATAATTCTTCAAGGAAAATGCCCTCAATACTTAAGGGCAGCAACCTGAAGTTTTTATCCATCACGTGTGTCTTTCAGCTTTCCCGTCTTTCTCCTGCGCTTATGTGTGAGAACAGCCAAGAGGAGAGTGGCCTAGTTACCATAGGAACATGCTCACAGCTTGTGCACTGCTCTCCATCCAGCTACCTTCATTCCCACTGATATCTGTGCTTTTTTTGTTATGCTTTAATGCTGCTTGTAAATGAAATTGTGATACTGGTATTCTAGAAGTAAAGAAGCAAACTGAAGCTCCTAATATTGTCTAAAATCTGTCTTTGGAAACTATCCTAAAGTATAAAGCTTTAAACTACATTCACCGGCCACTTTATTTCTACCCACGGAACTGCAGCATACTGGATATTTTCTCTTTTTCTGACCATTCTCTGTAAACCCTGGAGATGGTTGTGGGTGAAAATCCCAGTTGATCAGCAGTTTCTGAAATACTCCAAAACAACCACGTCACGTTCAAAGTCAATTTAATCACATTTTTTCCCCATTCTGATGCTCGGTTTGAACTGTAGCAGATTGTCCGAGTCATGTCTATATGATGATTAGAAATTGGTCAAGTCTGGCTAATAAAGTGGCCATGAAAAGACAACTTTTCCTTCTACTTCTGTTGGAAATTAAACAATGTTAGCACTAAGAGAGGGAGATATATATGTATCTTTGCCTCTAGAGGGGAAGAAAACATCACTTTAGGAAGTAAAGAAGGATACTTTGAAGTGCATCAAAGCATGTGTAAAAAGCAACCATCTCGCAGATGTCAAAATAAAGCTGACAGAGTGACGGAGCACCACGGATCAGGGCGACGAAAGAGGGACATCAACAAATGGTTAAACCTTTCACTGGTTACCAAAAGCAGAGACAACAGCAGCGCAAAGCACATGTAACAGGTATAACAGAGAAAAACCTGACTGGACCACGACAGACTGAGAAAACGGCGCAGAGCTGACAGAAACAAAAAAATAATAGTCTGGTTTTCAGCTAAACCGACTCACTTGGGGTTAAAACTCCAGATCCACCACAGCAAGCCTCCGCTTGACCAACCAACCCAAACTGACTCTGATGCGGCAGCCACGACTTTGAAGATGTGTCCATGCAGCTATATGGCACAGACACAGGGGTCTTTCATTTTCAACATTAGTACACACACACTGACAAATGAAAGAAAATGTATGTTTCCAATAAAAAAGAAAGAAAAACAAAGAAAACATTCTTAAAGAGAGGAAAACTTCAGTTCATTCTCCGAGAAATGACAGTTGTGTTTTTTCCGTCCCTTGAGGCTTTTCCGAAAAACAGACATTTGACTTTTATGACCCAAATGATAATAAATGTATGCTCAATCATGGACACAAACACATTTATCAGGAAATATAATGATTGGATGCAGCAGGTTCTCATATGCAGCCCATCATAGTTGCCCTTTACACAGATCCAAGTTAAATGTCACAAACCTCAAGCTGCTTCCATGATTAATTGATAAGTCTTTCACAGTGATCCACTCCAACTGTGTTTAAAGATGTTAACAGAAACTGTTAGAGGTTGATACATTTAATACCAACTTTTTTTTATTTTATTTGTTTCCATTTTTTAAAGATTTTTAACTAAAATGAATAAAATTGTTTTGTTTTACTCATTTTTTTCCACTTTTGTTCAATTAAAGTGGATTTATGGAAACCAACTGTCACTCAGCCAATAAACTTATTTTTAGTTCTGCAAATAAAACGGATTCCAGCACAAACACATTCATTTCAAATGAAAGTGTTTGAAGAGGTACTGAGTTTTTTATGTTTTCTAAATTAATGTTTACCCAATAAAATAAGGGCAGAATGTGAAGGTTATGATTAAACACTGTCAAAAAAAACGTCAAAGTTGTTTGACTTGAAAAGGTCAATAGACTGTCTAATTTGAGTTTTTTTTCTTGTCCGTACAAGTGTGGCGTGTTCTCATGAGTCAGTGACAGACACCTGCACGAAAGCTTTATGAGGAAATTCGGACACTATTATATGTTTAGTCTTAGTGACAACTGTCCTAACGGCTCTCTAAGGTTGAAAAAATTGGCAGGGCACGCATGGGGTACACACTAAATTTTAAGATTGCAAACCGCTCAGTGAACAACAAAAATGTTCATGCATATTTTTATCTATGGGTATGCTGCAGGCGACAGGTCGTAGTCAACACTTAAGCTACATTTAAGCAGCCACCTTGAATAAAATGTCTACGTAGACACCCTAAACATGCTCATATGCATGTTTAGGGCTTCCGCATTCACACACATTTTTAAGACAGTTTTTGGGCTCTACGTGCAAAAAAAAAAATCCAATGAATGTGCATTGAAAGCTGGTCAAACTTTGACCAGTCAGGAACTCAGTTACGCATAGAGGACGACTCCTTCAACTCACAGAAGTGCCCACCATTTGAAAATTGATCTTGGAGGAGAAAATATTAAATGCGGTTTGTGCCCAGCCGGAATTTTATTTCTCCAACTTTTCCATATATCTGAATAGAGCTGTAAAAGAAAAAGTCTGGATCAAGATTCACAAGATTTGCACCAGACATCTTCTAACTACATGCACTATTAGGTAGAGACAGTCCAGTGTGAACACCAAATGCTAAACGTGTGTTCAAGTATATGCTAATAACCAGATCTTGATTACGTGTCACATGACCGATGCTAACGTAGCATAAAATGCCACCACTCCTCTCTACAACCCTTCACAGGAGTGGACAACCGGGTCGATCCCCCACATGTGTGCATGTGACGAGGCCTTAAGGAGACACTAGTAATGACTAGATTGTGACGTCCGTTGATGTAGCCATACAAGCCTCGGAAGAACTAGACACACCTGCCCTCCCTTTAAGATGCAGTCACTCCTCTCTGTGACCCTCCACGGGTCCGGACAACACAAAAACCAGCAGAACCCGTACAGGGCAACATCTGTACGAGTACATGTGACTTTAAGTCCATAATTAAATCAAATGTTAAGGCCCAAAAAGGTAGACATGTACATGTGTGTTTGAAGTATTTCCCTTTTCAAATCATTAATTACCTTGACGTCTGGTAGTCACGGAAACCAATTAGAGGCAGCATTTTGTTGAGTACAACAAATACATCTTTGCTGCTGTTCTTCACCTCTAGGATTCCACAAATAGGCAGAAACTGAGGGGTGTCACGTTTGAGTCGTCAAGGGACATTTGTTCTCACACATATGGCTGAGAGACATTGTTCTTCTCAGCCCCAAACTTGGAGTTTTGCAGCTTGCTCTCGTATCTTGGACTAAATTTTGTCTCGTCTGTTGTGCGACAACTGTTGTGCGATTGCTAAAGAGCGCTTTTGTATGTGCTTTGTAGGGGGGCATACGAGTACAAAAAAAGGGGACTAACCTTCTGCTTTTACTCGTTTCTCACGTGTTTGGTTAACAGTAACAACCAACCGTAAACATGGGGTTCTCCTCCACTACAATCAGCTGAACTCTTGTATTTTTCTGTATTGTAAGAGTGCTGAGCCTGAACCGTTGAAAATACGGGCTTCACAACCTCGCTACTCTTGATCTCCTCATGCGTTTGCAGCCCTGCATGCCAGAACAAATGTCTCCCTCCTCGCTAGTGTGACCCAGAGTTCTTAGTGTGCCAGGACACACTTTTACCACACATAACTTGTATTCTGAAAGCCTTCCATGCAGCCAAAACCTACAGAATCAATAATGATAAAAAAATCAAAGGATTAACCCTTTGATATCGGAGCTTCAGCTCCAGTGTTGATTGTCCTTCAACTACCGTAACTCTTCAGTCGTTTAAGCAATTATTGTAATTTCAGTGGATTTTTGAAGAGAGGAAAAGCTTCACTATACAACACTTTACGTTAATGAATCAATGTTAATGTAAACAGTCAAAGAGTTAAGCCAGATTAAAGAGCGTGTTTTACATTTCTGGTGTCAAAGAAGTCAGAAAATAATGTGTTGTTATTATTTTTTCAGATAAGTACTAAAAAAAGAACATAAAATTGCTTCCATATAGAGAAAAATCCTCTTGGACTCCGAGTTAAAAAGAAATATCTGGATGAGTCTAAAATACAAGTGAAGAAAGTTGATCCAGGACTGACTGACAGGAAACACTCCTACAAGAAAGAGATGTCAGTGAAAACAAAAGAGGGAAATAACTGTTAAACTTCAGTCTGGTCAGAGTTATAGTACAAAGCTGAAAAAGAAACTAAAGGAGAGGGCAAAATTGTTAAACAGGAAATGCACAACCAATGGATGACATCAATTTTTGTTAAAATGAGAACTTTTGGTTTCAGGAACTTCAAAAACGTCCATGTGTGCAGGATGAGGACTAATATTTAAAAAACCTGGATAAAAGAGAGTGTTAGCCACATTTACAACATCAAAAACATAAACATTTCGACAAAAAAAATTAAATTAAAATCAGAGGTTTCTTCATACTGAGCCCCCACATGGACATTGAAGTTTTGAAGAAAAAGTAAAAAAGGTTTCTATCAGGTGCGCGCCAGATACTGTATCATTGTGTGAGCACCAGTTACTATCTTTTTTTTTTTTTTTTTTTTTTAAAAGAACAATTTTATAGTTATTATCTGGTGTTTACCAGAAAGTAACTGTTGCGCACCTAATTATATATTTTTTTTAGGAAAAAAAATGTTTTTTTGTAAATTTTATTATTTCTTTTTTTTTTTTACTTTTATGTCCCTTTAGGGGCTCCATACCTTTAAACATTTGCATGATCTCTTATTAAACAAAACATCAAAGAATTGACAGAAATGTTACTTTTTGGATGAATTTTTTGATAGTATCACTTCACCCATAAAAACTTAGACCCATTTTTCCTTAAAAATAAAATGAATAAAATGGATCACATTACTCATTTCTGATATTTTTCTGTTACACTGATGTCACCATGGGATCTTAGGGATCTTTTTTGAGGTTTCATGGAGGCCGCCATTTTGAAATGAGAAGGAAAGGCATTTCTACTGTCCCTAGTGGAATGATGCTGAACTACAGGGCAGAAAGCATGGAGAAGTTAAATATATAATAGTTTTTTTTAGGAAACTAATGCATAAATCACATATATGAATAGCTATATAGACCATTGTTTGCATTAATTTGTGCTTTAGTTTTTGTCACAGCAAAAAGTTACAAGAACTTTAGAGTGAAATTGACTGAAAAATTGACTTTTTATGTACAAATTAAATTATAAAACAGTTTGAGGAAACCTCAGGAGAGAAGATCATTTAGGATTATTTTTCCTTTTTGGGGGGAGAACATTCAATCAGGCCGATAAATCCTTTCTGTTCTTGGCAGGAGGATGAAGCTCCATTGGTGCACGGCACTGCCGAACAACAGAATCAAGTTGGTGCTGGAGAAGAAGCCACTCGATGCCTGCTGTCAGGCAACCCGGCTGACAACTGTGACAAGGCGGAAAGGAGTCCAGATTCTAAAACAATTTGAAAAAAATTATTAATATCTTTGATTTATGGTGCTTTTTTTTTTACAGAGCTACACCAACAAGAAGGAGGATGAGGAAATCCAGCGAGGGGGAATGACTCAGAGTCAGTGGGACTTATCTTGTTCCATCAAGAGGGCAGGCTCAGACGTTTCATTAACTGAAGCACTTCTGCCTGATTTTTTTTTTTTTTTTTTTTTTGGTTAGGATGGGGAAGCCTATTGTGTGCAATCATTGTGCTACATAATGGACCATGAAGATGAAGGCCATCCACAGCATTCAAACATTAACAGCTTCTGTTGCAGCTGAGGCGGAGGACAAACACTTATCCAAACTACATTTTGTTTTGTTTTTTTCTCTTTTGGAACAATAATTCTGTCTTTGCAAAGTGAGCTAACAGAATATTTGAAGTTTCCTAGTTTAGGTCCAAATCAGGGCCACTGTGGTGTGAGCAAGTGTTTCAGAGCAACTCTGAAACTACAGAGATGCTGAGGATTTGACTAAACGAAGGTGTTCACACAGGAAAAACAGGGAGGGGCTTCTTCTTCTTTTTATTTTTCTAATGTTTATAAGTGCATGTCCGCCACTAAGTTTTGGTGCAAAATGTCCAAGTGTACAATCTCGTAAATTTTGCTCCAGGCTTTTTTTTTCTCAGCACTGAAACACTAATTCCGTCCGGGAATAAACTGCAACTGTTATTTGCAATTCTCCTCTACTATCAATGTTCAAATGGTTGGCACTTCCATGAATTAAAAGGGAAGCCGTCCATATGTCACTACCAAATCTGAGTGCTTGACTGGTCAAAGTTCAACCTGGTTTAGCTTGCAACTCGTTCAATGGACGAGTGTTGTGTAAATTGAGCCCAAAAACTGTAGCAGAAACTTGCATAGCTACCATATATATTAATTTACTGGGCATAATAAGGTCCCCCATAGGAAATGCATTAGCTCCAGCCCTCGCGAAATTAGGCTAGAGCCTTCGCCATCACTTCCTTATACCGCCATATTGCAAATGGTTGCCACCCCTCGACAGAGATTTGTCCGAGTCACGTTTTAGAGGGAACTACTCTCGCCAATCATGAGTGAGTGAACTGGTGATAAAGAAAAAACATATTTAAGAAAAAAATAGGATCAGAAAGAACGTGTTAAGAAGAAAGCATCAGATCAAGAATGGTTATTCTGACATATAAAATGACTAAAAAATAACGATCTAGTTCTCAATGGAAGTCTGTGGGATTTTGGCCTTCTTGCAGCCCGCGGGTACTTCCTAATTGGATCACAAGAGGAGAGGGGTAGCTATGTCCAGTTCTTACTTATACAATCAATGGTAGCTACATGCGAACGCGAGAGTTTTAAACGCGGAGACTCGAAACACTCGTTCAAATAGACTTTTCATAGGGAGCGGTGACTTAAACGTGCGTTGCTGAGGGCGGTCTTGAGTAGTTTAAGGAAAAAGGAAAGTTGCACTTCCTTTAAAACTGGTTACAATCAACAAAGTAGAATACCAGGGTGTGTGCTGAGTTTGGGGTGTCATATCTCCTCCATGCCCCTAACATGCTTAGAAAACCATCATATCAGTTCAGCTATCTCTATTTTTATCTCCTTTGATCTATATGATTTGATTTATAAGTTTTATGTTGAAAGCTCTTTCTGACACCCCCTTCTGAGTTACCGGGCTAGGGACAAGCACAAGCAGGACACTGTTTTGTGCCTTG
>NC_050522.1:14778805-14809977 GCF_002922805.2 Oryzias melastigma
TTCGCTGCCCATATCCAGCCCTGCAACAAAGACTTTTTGTTTAAAAAGGAGAAAAGTTACATTTAACGTAAATTACTAAAGGAAAGGCAAATACATCATATATTTATGTCATAGGGCAGACTCTTTTAATCCATATATAACAATAATAATACATGCAACCATTTATTTATGTATTTAATTAATTAAAAGACTCCGCCCTATGACATTTCATCTTAACGACCATATAACCCAAAAACACAAATCTCAGAGAGACTGGATAAAAAACTGAGTTGGATCAGCTGTCTCAGAATAATTAATGCATGCAGGAAGCTGTAATTAAACAGTCATTAGCAAAAGGAAGAAAAAAAGTCATATTTCAGCAAAAAACACCTTTAGAGGATTAGAAAAAGGCTGATAGGAATCTCAGGGTGTCGTGAAGGGTCACCCAAGCTACACTGCAAGTTGAAGTTGAGCCGGAAGCAGGAGCTGCAGGATATCTGGGCTCTGTGTGCAGCTCTGGAGAGTTCCCCTCCTGCAACAACATCTGTTGTAGTGCCTCCTGCATATGCTGTGCTCACACGGGCTGGGAGGAGAGCAGAAGCATCTCTGCGTCTCCTTAGACCTGCTGTCACCACTGCTGCACCTTCTCATAAATTAAAAGACATATATATGTCTAAAAAGAAAAATCACAATATGGGTTCGGCTGCAACTTCTACACTCACCCAAAAACACGGGACTTCCTAATGTGAAGAAATGGAGACAGATCAGTTACATCTGATCCAGCAGGCTCCCAGGGCACTTGCGGGGCTGAGGTTCCAGATCAGTTAGTGCAGACCTGAGAGATGTCCAGTAAAGAATAAAAACGTTGACTTCAACTCCTTCTTCCTCTCACCTGCAGTAAGTCCATGACAAAAATAACAAAAAAGGTTTCTGAGGGAAGAACGTGAAGCTGAGTGTCCTCAGCTCCCTGCTCAGTCCATCACTGGAGCCTCAGCTCGGCCGTGCAGCTCAGCATCCTCCCTCTGCCTCTCCTCCTTCTCCTCCTCCTCTGCCTCCTGCTCTCCAACTCGAAGCTCCAGCAAAACGCAGCTTTCCAGGTGATGAGGAGGAGCTCGGCGGGCTTTGGTCATGATAATTCCGTGGCTTCTGCTGTGTCTTTTTCAGTCAGGGAACTCCTCTTTGGACAATTTAGTTTGATTTAAAACAACAAAAATGGCACATTATACAGATATTAAAATGGTTATGCCAACTCTGGATAGCAGCCTTATTCCATTTTGCGCGCGGTTAGACCTCCATCCTAAAGAAAAATCCTCCCAAAAATAAAGAAAATCCAGGAAAAAAATGAGAGCAAAATAAACCAAAAACGATGTTCCGAGTCTGGATGCTGCGATTTGCAAGAGGAGAGGTTCTGTAGTTCACGCAGCGTGGATCAACGTCCCCACATCACCCCCAAAAACCCATAAAAATAACGCACTAATGACGGTCGTGAAGAGGTGAGTCCTGTGCCAATCTGCATGGACGGCCTTTGCCTTCCTGCGCCCTGAAAGGTGCGTGCACAAGTCTCTCCGTGGAGGGCGGGGACTGCGCGTAAAAAGACGGCGCGGAAAGCAACGCCTCCTCTCCTGAGTGAGCGAGGCAGCGCAGCCCGCGCGCGCAGAGCTCGCGCGTCCCCGGAGCGTCTATTCCCCACCGAAGACTGGAGCGAAATGACGCAGGCCGCCCACTGCGCACCATAATTACGCTGGGAATGAGGCTCGGGCGCAAATAAAGTTCATTTTGGGGGAATCTCGAGGGGGGCTGTTGTGAGGGGGCTGCACTGCACTTCCAATCCTGTAACCAAAGCATTGATGACCTGAGTGGATGTTCGGAAAACCTGAATAAAACCTCAAAGGTGCTACATTCTGCATTACATTTAATCTGTAAAATAATATTCTTACTTTTCCTACAGACCCACTCCAAAAAAGTTTTTTTTTTTTTTTTACATGTTCTTGTGTAATTTTTCTCATCATGGAGGACTTAATATAAAGAAAATTAAGCCTAAAATCACATTTTTTAATATTTATTCATTCAAATCGGTTTGAATCAGGAGCAGATGAAAAAAATGCAGTTAGAAAAATAGTGTATTTGTGATGTAAGAAATAAACTGGGCGGGGCCACAACCTCCCGTTGCATTTCATTCTGATGCATTCACTTGCAGTTAGGGATGTCAGCTCGCCTGAGCTCAAAACTCCTGTAGGGGCTGTAAGCTAGCAGGAGAGAGTGTAAACAGATGGATGATGGGAAGTGGAGGCAGGCTTACTCTGTATCAACTCAGAGGTCATTTCTGATAGGGGTGTGTATCTTTCCCTCTCTCACATTTCAATATGCATCTCGATACATGGTCCATGAATCAGTACATAAAGGATTCAGCTCATTTTTTGGTGATGTGATACAGTCTGATTCTTTTACCAAAAACACTGAAATCTAGATATTTTTTATTCATATGGAATTTAAAGCTATAAATAATAATGCATGGCATTTGACAGAGAAATGTATTCACGTATTGACTTGGAAGAAGCAAGCTTATGATTGGACGTCTTTTTGTTTGTATCACATAAACATAAAAGGACAAAGATGGTAGAAAAAAAACAGAAAAAGAATCTTACGTTTGTTTACTTCTTGATTGACTTTTTCCATTTTAACCAACATAATCTTGTTAATATCTGTGGATTTCAAACAGTACTGCAGTTGCTCGATCAATTTTCGATACTTATCTATTTTTTACATCCCTAACCGATACTACTGTAACTCCCACTGCCAGATCGATTTTTCAATACTAACATCTTTTACACCCCTAAATTTCTGACTACTTCTGCTGTTCTGCAGAAATGATGTTAAAGAAACCAACACAGGTTTTATGATTTTAGTTAAAACAGGATAATCATAATTGAAACACCATAGATTAATAAAATAGATCAAAAGATGATTGGAGTGGGACTTTAGGCTCAACCAAAGATAACCCGAGTTTAGTAGCAGTCTGCTAACACTGGTTCCTGCTAATATACTGAATAATTTTACTAAAAAAAAAAAAAAAAATGTGTCGTTTTCTAGAACTTAGTTTCTGCAGAGCGGCAGCAATTCATTCAAAATTCAACTCTGAGTTTTGGATGAGACTGTTGGCGTCGAGTAAGACATTCTTCTGTTTTTGTGCTCTCCCACTAGCTTACAGCCCCTCACAACCCCAAGCTAACATTATGGTGAGCAATATTGAAGCTATTCAGTGGTTTTGAGTCAAATGCCCACTCATAGGAGGAAACAAGGACGTACATGGCTCTGTCTGCAAGTGGATGCATCGTATTTTCTACATCACACTAACAAACCTTCTTAAACAGCATTTTTTTGTTTGCTCCTGATTCACAACAATTTGAATACAAGATAGAAATACAACCTTAAGCTTTATTTTCAGCATTTATGTCCTTTATCATCAGAAAATTGCCACAAGAACATATTAAAAACCCAATTTTCCTCTAAGTTAACCTCCCTAAAAGGCGTCCAGAAGATTACACAAGCATCTGTTCATTAAAACTCTGATGGTTTTCATGTTTTTGAAGGTCCTCGTTGGATTTAATACATGCAGCAAGGATGGTGTGTTTTGCATTTTGTATGTAAACAGGTTACATAATTATACACTGCTAATTGTTAAATTTGAAATGTGTCATTGATGACTCCGTGAGCATATGTAAAGATGCTATTACGTAAATCTTTAAACACCTTCTTTGAGTGTTTATGTTAACCCTCAACCCTTTAGGAAAGGTTAATTTTGGACGTTGAGCCTAATATTTAAGAAAAATCTATGTTCGGCTTTAACTGCATCAAATGGAGTTAAAGCAGGAAAAACAGGGGAAATCATGAGGGTTCTAGTGACTGAATGTCAGCGTGTGTCTCGGGACGCTCCTGCAGTTACACCAAAAATATAAACTGGAAATGACACATCCTTTCACTTTCTAACTTCAGTCACTCGCATCCACACACAGACTCAAATCTCCATGGAAACTGATAAAAGAATAGCCAGTGAGGAGAAACAAAGACAGACTGACAACGCAGAGATTTTTTTTATTTTAAAAAAAAAAGGTCAGCAAGAATATAAAAGATTGATTTAATAGAATTAAAGGAATTTCTAAAAAATGTAAAAATGTAGAATTTGATTGATGTGACTTCAAAAGCTGCTCGTATGTGTTAAATCGTCAGTGTTTGAACTCAAAGGTGCAAATGTTGCAGAGGTGTTGCAGATGGCATAAAGATAAAGGGGGCTTGACGGAGAATTAAGAAAGAAGGGAGAGGACAAGGGAAGAAGTACAGCACCGAGTACAGCACTGTACACCACCTACACTCGTCTCCATGGCAACTGCCTCACTAGAACTAGTGATAATGCAGCTCCCTCTCTTTCTATTCTGTAAACTGTTCAATTGATACCATATGCAGCGTGCAATATGTGGGAGACAAAGCTTTCTCTGTCCTGTTACTTCAGATTGTTTAGAAGCAATAAACAATAGTTCTTTAAGATTTAAATATATATTTGATGCCTCACAGGAGATGCTGGCTTTAGACTGACGCCGCATTCCTAATTATCGCTTCAAGGGAGAACTTGTTATTTTTAAATTAGATTCTCTTTTGCCAAAAAGCAAGTGGTAAAGTGTGTAGGCAGCAGCGTTTGCTCTTTTAGAAAACCAGCGTTAAGGTTAAAAAAAAAAAAGAAAAAACACAATAAAATAATTTATTTGATGATGTGGGTCCTGTTATGAAGGAAAGGTGACACCAGCAATAAAAGTGTTAGCAGCAGTGTGTTCTTTCGGGTCTCTGCACTGACGGAGTGAAGGCTGGATAGTGTTGCTTTGTGCATTCCTG
Source organism: Oryzias melastigma (assembly GCF_002922805.2). Taxonomy (NCBI): domain Eukaryota; kingdom Metazoa; phylum Chordata; class Actinopteri; order Beloniformes; family Adrianichthyidae; genus Oryzias; species Oryzias melastigma. The sequence continues at coordinate 14,783,669 of NC_050522.1, forward strand.
TGAAAAATGTCCATCCTCACACAGCTAACACACAGGGTGCCTCCAATGTGTGCTAAATGAATTACAGATTTTTAGATTATTCTTGTTTGGCTATTATAGTTATATGAAAAAAAACTCTTCTCCTGCACTATTTTAGAACAGAAAACATCTGAATGGAGACCAGCGTTAATAATTCATGAAGACATCTGTACGAATGCTCTGCTAAGATTTTTGATGTGACAAAAAATAAATCACATTTACAGTTTAAAAAAAATCTAAATATTGCCATAAATACAATCATATAAAATCATCTAAAGTTTTTACTTTATCTTTTCGATTTGGCCATTTTATTCCATTGGCCAAACAGCCAAAAGGGGGCGGGGTTTAGCAGCACAGCAGAATAGGTTTTGCAAGTTTTTACCATTGTCTGTATATGGGAACTGGACCGAGTGAGTGTGATGTCACCCATAAGAAAAGGCAGCTTCTGGCTCCAACAAAATGGAGTAAATCCATATTAGAGCCAGATGATGTCAGTTAGGAGCGATTGGGTCAAGTTGGTGTGACTCAGCGTTTTTGTAGAAACTACTCTCACTATGTTAAATCATCAATTTTTAAATCATAAAATCATTCTTTTTTCTTTAAAATATTCCAGCTTTATATCTTTTCTGTCACAATTTAAAAGGAAAAGTGTTTTTGTAGCATTATAATTTTGAAAAATATGACTATTTAATCAAATTGTGTCATAAACTGAATTAAATCAAATAGAATTGGAGTCAGTTCAGTATTTTTGCAGTAACTATGGCTCTGATAGAGATGTGTTTAAAATATCAGGTTTACATTGACGAGCAGCAAACTGCTTTTTATTTTTAGAAGCTATTAACAATTTAAATGTTCAAATTAGCATTTTTTCAAATAATTATACCAGAAACATTTTTTTCTTTAGGTTTCTTGAATTGTTTTAGAATTAGCTTTTATTAAAATTCTGAGTCACAATTTTTAAGTAAATTTTATTTAATTTTTTGCCAGATCTGACAGCTTTCCAAGAATTATAAAAGTATTCCACATCTTTCATCCCCTGCAAACATAATTAAAACTTGTTTTTTTTTTCTTCTTTTTTTTATTCATGGGCTATTTTATCTGCTTGAATATGGTGACTAAACATTTCCATATCTCTGTTTCCATGTGGGCTTTTATGAGGCGGAAGCTGCTGAAGACGGTCAGAAGCTGCAGGATGCTGTTCAGGGAAGAGTCTTCGGGGAGACAAAAACACCACATTAGTCGAGCGCTGAGGGGTGACTGTTCCTCTGTATTTAGAAAATAAAAATAGAGAACCTCATCAGGCCCCAGAAGGTTTAGAATAACTGCGTTTGGATGGGTCCGATTCGAGACCGAAGCTCGATTTCCTGCTTCTCAAAGCCAGTAGATTCAAAAATACACTCCAGTCGGCTTTATTTAGACCCTTGTGTCTGCAGGACAAACGCTCGTCTGATGGTCTCCATTTACACACAAAAAAACATAAAGGTGGGATAAACACAGCTCTTTCATCATGAAGAAATTGGGCATGTTTTTGAGGTTTGAACATTATGCTAATAGAAGACAAAAAAAAGAAAGGGGCCTTTGATCAATCAACGCCGTCAGAGGGGTTTGTCGGCCACAGATGATGAATTAAACTCAAGAGCCACGATTTTCTGAGGCAATCTCCTGAAATCCAGGAATGAGATCCGACTGTGTTTTTCTGAAAATCAATTAAGCTCACTCGCCGGCTTTGTTCACTCCTGGATTAAGAAAAAAGGAACATATTCACAGAAGAACCAAAGATATTCAACATCCATAGATCTTATAGTTGGCTGGAGTGTTTCCATCTAACTGCATTCCTGGTGAATTTTTAATTATTGTTGTGTTTTTAGATTTTCTTCTTGTAAATTTTATCATTATGTTCTAAAATTCATTGATTCATGGTCCTAAATAACAAAAAACGTTACCAGGGCGACATTTCCTCTCTGCAGCTGGATGGGTCAGACTGGATGATATATGCCGACTTCAAGAAACTTGAAGATTCAAAGCAAAGTTTATAGAAATGTGGTATTTATAGGTTAATAAACCACATAAAATGGATCTAAACTCTGAACTTCATCATCCTCTGGTTCACTATTAGGAGCAACACAAGTGTGTTTGGTGACTAAAAGTTATATTTCTCTGCTGTGGCAACCTACCATGGGTGTGCCCCGCCTTCATCCAATAATGAATAGGATAGGCTCCAGCAACCATGTGACTCAAATCTTAACCTCTTTATTTATTTGGATGGTGTCTTTCATTACATTGAAATACAAGGTACTAAAGAGCCTCTAAAGCTAAAAAGTTTAATCCGAATTCTCCCCTTCTCCTTACATTTAGCCCTCCAAACGGAGAGTTATGGAAAAATAGGGTCTCCGAATTCTGATGTCACTTTTGCTCGATGACGAACATTTTTTGGTCAGCTAGCGTTAGCACGGAGCTTCCAGTGCTCGAAGTGACACTAGAGACCTGTTTTTAGTACAGACCTTTGTTTGTGCCTTAGAATACAGTTCATAAAAATAAACTATTTTAATTGATAAATATTAAAGCGATTCTTCAGATTTCAGTGTAAAATGCCATCAAAAGTTGTGTCTCTGTTGCTGTAATCAAGTCAAGAAAATGGTTTGTTTAAAATATTTACTTGTTAGTGGAAACATGTTTGTACATTTAAGGACACAATGAAAAAAACATCTTGACATTAAGAAAAATGACATAAAAACATTACAAAAAACAAAACTGGAAATAATGAATTTTTTCTTATGTTATTATTATACTTTTTGTTTTGATTCATGAATTTGTGTAAATTGCACTTTTACACTCAGAAAGAACCCGTTTTTATGGTTTTCCTGTGAAAATATTTAATTCCTACAGAAATCCAGAGAAAAACAAACATCTGTAATCCAAAGAATTCTGAACGAAAGAGAACCAACGTAGTAAAGAAATGTAACTAGGAAGCGACCCCTGTTTGTTTGATAGACAATTTTGGTCGGGCACCCTTCATAGCCCCAGAGTCCCCCGACGTCCCCCCTCCCGACGTGTTGGGAAAGCCGTGAGCAGCCACGTATTTACGGTACGCCTCTCGGATGATGCGGAAGGCCCGCGCGTTGGCGTAGGGAATGTCTGTGACGGGGTCTCTGTACAGAGCGGCCTTGTGGGTAACGGGGCAAATCTCCTGAACGGGCTGCTGGGGGCCGCAGTGGGCGGTGCGGGGAAAGGCCACCTCGAACGCCTCGTCGTCACTGAAGGTTATGTAAGTCCGGGAGCACAGGCCTCCGGTCGGCTGCTGGGAAGGGGTGGCGGGATTCTGCGGCGCTGTCGGAGGAACGTCCTGATCCAACCTTTAGGACATGAGACGAAGTCTGTTACTATTTGTTTTCATTTCACTTCCGCCACATAGTCACATGTTAGGGAACATTTTCTGAAAAGGTAGTTTTGAAATTATATTGGGATGGCCACTTTGTGACAAAGAGTGAAATTTGGAAATTTTCACATTTTTCCACAATATGGGAAAACAAAAAATTTCACACACATGCCACCAGGTTAAGTCTACAAACACAATTGTAGTTTTGTTGACCTTTGACCTTGGAAAGAGGCCACCATCTTAAATAATAAAAAAAAAGTTTTTGAAGCGGCAACAAATGTAAACTACATCAAGGGACTTTGATCTATTGCCTCCAAACTTCTTGCTTATCATTAGGAAGCTACTCAAGAAAAAAAAGTTGGATTAGAAGTTCTAGATTTTGAACGGCGTACAATATAAACACATTCGCAATGTGGGCGTGGTTACCCAGAAACCTTTGTTACCAAGGAAATTCAAAAGTTTACTTGTGCAGATTCTTCTAAAAGTTGCATAGATCTGTTCGGCATCCTCGGGCGACCAAAAAATAAAATGGTTGCTAAGAGAATAAAGTAACAGAAATGCCACCATTTTGAAAAAAGTATGTTTTATGAATTTTTCAGCTCTGACCAGACTGGCAGAGGGGGAGGGGTGTGTGTTTAAGACAGTGAGGGCGGGGGCAGGTAGCAACTGCAGTCCATACGACACAAATTCAATTTTGTCTTTTAAGCTCATATCACAGTTGATCTTTAAATGTATCAAATACCTTTACTAAATTGCATAACAGCTAAAAAAGAAATGAGTTGGATTAAAAAATTATAGCGAGATTAAATATAAATCATATCACTTGGAGCAGAGTGGCTGAGCCTACGTACCCCTCCACATCAACGTTTTCCTCCTTCAGGACAGAGTGGGAGACGATGGGCATGAGCACTGAATGGTAGCGGATAGTTGGACCCTCGAATCGCCGCTTCTTGTGGACTTGTTTCTTCTTGTCTGCTTCCAGACGTTCATAGTTTTCTGCAGAAACAAAAAAGTTAAATTCCAAGAAACATTTGTTTTTTTTTATGTAGTCTCAAATGTTTTAACAATGCAAAGCAGTGGATTGTGACTTTCAACAGTTATTGTTGACTGTGTAGCAGTTTTTTTGTTACATCAATTTAACGGTATCATATAGACCAATATTTTGAAGGTTAGTTTCACATAAAAGATGCCCTAAAATAATACTTTAAATTTACAGGTTATTATCATTATACTTTTTTCAAGATGATACTACATTGGTGGTTACTTAAAAAATCTAAAATGTCATGAGCTGCTCTCCGAGTTCTTGCTTCCTGAAAAAACTTTATGGATTTAACCTCCTTGTAAAATGTTTTCTTCAGAGTTTAAATTTCTGGGTTTATTTACTTGTCAACAAAAAGTAGTCTGAGATAAATCTTTGTCCTGAGATTGGTCAAAAAACATTTTATAGCTGGCTGATGGACAGATGAAATAAAAAAGTCATAAAAAAAGATCTGGAACAAAGATAAAGATTTCTTCTTCATATAGAACTCTACATTCTTTAGTGTAATTTAAGCTTCCATAAGTTGGACAATGCAAATTTGATTCTTTGGTTTGTAAAAAGGGGTTCTATACTTATGTTTCATACAATCTTATTGACTACTACTATTCTAATCTGCTGCAGTCATTGTTTTTTTTTGCTTTTTTTTGAGTATGTAGCTTTATGTTTCTGATGAGGTCAGTGACCAAACATGGCTCAGCAGAATTATAACCAGCTGGTTTAGTAACTTCAGAATCTTCACCAAGAGATCGGATGTTGAGTTCTGCTGTTTGCCGGGCCTCTGCCAGCAGCTCTTCCTGGGTGAGGGGTCGATCTCGATGGGCTCCTCTGCGTCTTCGTGGAGCATCCTGGCGCTCCTGCAGGCGCAGGTTGGTCTTCCTCGTGTGCTCGCTGGTGGACTGCCGCACTGACTTACGTGCTTTCCAAGAATAAAAAACAATGTCAACATTTTCAAAAACTGATCGGAATCTGGAAATGATGTGTTCATTTGGAGATGATCAAGGTTCTCCTTATTTTTTACAAAAAGAAAAAAAAAAATCAGCGAAAAATTGAAAGCCTACTTTCTGCAAAGTCTTGGAATTCTTGTGGAATCCTCCTCCTCAGATCCACGCGGGTTTTCTCAGTCTTTCTCTGCTCTTCAACGGGTTTCTTAGGTTTGGGTTTGGCCACCTTTATGGGTTCCTTTAGTCAGACAAAAGATAAAGTCATCAGTATGTTGTCTTCATGTTGTCTTTTAGAGAAACAGGAAAATAAAAACATCCACTTTCAAAACTTCAAACTTTATTGACAACAGAAAAGCATCATAATCTTGTTAGAATGTATTTAGAGTCTGCTTCGATGCTCACGAGGTGAGATTTCAAACATTATTTAACCACAGAGTGTTTATATATAAAACATCCAGTATTGTCTTAATAAAATTGGTTTGAGTTTTTATACATGCAACCAGCGTTTTCAATGCTTTTATTGTGTCACAAACTATTTTTTTAAACAAAGTAAGAGGTTTTTAATTTAAAACTGGTTGCACTTCTCAAAGTGGGAACATTTGAAATTGTAATGTTTAAATCTAAAAAAAATGTGTGAAAATAAAAGAAAAAGTCTTTAGAAAATGTTTACTTTTATTTCTTTGCTGGGCATACAGTGGGAGAATATAATACAATTAGCATATATACTATCAGTTCTATGAAATCCACAAAAAAATTAATTTATTTATGAAGAATCTTCATTTAAAGCTTTAATTAGAGTTGGAACAAAACTACCTTGTAAGCTTTCGTAACGACCCTGCTTTTCCTCCGAGGAGCGTCTTCCTCTTGGTCACTGTCTGGCTCATCACCTTCATCGATGTCAAAGTCACTGTCAACCTCATCCTCAGTGTCTGAATGCTCCCCGTGATATTCGTCATCTCCAGATTCCTGTAAAATAAAAGCACAAATAGAAAAAAACAAGTAGTTATCCAAACAATGTAGTCAGCTAGAATTAAAAACATAAAATCTCTCTATTTTTTTTAAAAGAAAAATACTCATTAAAAGTGCAATATTTAAATACTAGAAACAAATAGCAGCAAGGGTTACTATTCTTGCCCCCCATTGTTGATCAACATAGCCTCCTATCCATCCTTCACGGTTGTAGCTAAAGCTCGTAGAAGTTGGGGGATGTTTACTCATGCAGCCACGGTTTTACTCACATCGTGAAATCCTCCGTAGGTCGTCTTGTAGAACTCGTCCTCTTCTTCGGCGTCCAGAAGCTTCGACATGCGGTTTCCCGCAGTCTTTCTGGGTTCACGGCTTCCTGCCAGACTCATACCTGCTGTTTAGCTAGCCGGGTTAGCTTTGCTGTGTGGCGGTTTTTTGTAGAACCAGATTTACGCTTTCGTTGCGCGCTTTTCGGCATTTAATGAATCATAAAAAAAACGTCAGTATCCAATACTTTTTTATTATTTGAATGAAGTTCAAGCCACTTTAAACTAAACTTTACTTTATTAACTAAATAAAGAACAACAACAGCGCTAAATGCCACAAAGCAGTTTTAGAAATTGAGCACATCCGGGTCAGGGAAAGTACTTCCGTGTCGAAATCCGGTTTGTAGAATAAAAGTGTATTTAAAAAAAAAAAAGAAAAAAAAAAGGCTGATTTTGACTTGATGTTATTATTTCTCAGCTATAAATGCATAATTTTTATATAGTATGGGTTTTATATTTATTTTATTGGCATAGTTCCCTACTCTAATTGTTTCACAATGTTCTAACTTTTAGGTAAAAATATTAATTTCAACAAAAGACAGGATTTTGTATATCCAGGAGAACTAGTATGAGAAAATACTTGTCTCTCTTTACATTTGTATCAATTTAGAAGCTTTAGAAACCTATTCTGGAAATCAGTAAGAGCTCTTGAATGCTTTTTCTTACAATAACAATATTTAAATAATTTAATGGTGGGATTGTGGTATCAAGATTCAGCCAATGATAATCTGCTGCCAAAAATGTGTTTTGCAGGCTCTCAATTCATTGTGATAGTCATGTATTTTTTCCCCCTAAATAACATGTGTCAAAGTCAATGCCCGGGGGCCGGATCCGGCCCTCTAGATCATTTTATATCATTGTTATTAATGGCCCGATGTTATCTTGCCCTTTTTTATAATGTGTATAATTTTGATAAAATACATTTTTACTTATAGTAAAATATTGAAAGTTATTTAAGGTCTGAGTTGATTTATTCAGGAATAATATTCCTGTCTGTTTTTATTTATGTTTATGTTAAAAATAAATTTAAAAATGTAGTTTTACTGTGCTTAATAAATGTTAATCCTGTTCGACTTGCGACCTATGGTGTGTTTTTGATTTTGACCCCCTCTGTGATTGAGTTTGACACCCCTGCCCTAAAGGGTCAACAACGATGGCTGCATGGTGTTATAGTGGTTAGCTGACAGTGAAAAAGTCCAGGTTTGAATTCCAGCGGAGACCCTTCTGTATGGAGTTTGAATATTTTCCCTGTGTATGGGTTTTATCTGGCTTACTCCCAGTCTAAAAACATGCTTCAAAGGTTAATTGGAGTTTTTTAATTGTCTCTGTAAATGTGGGTGTGTGTACATGTGACAAACTGGCAGGTTGTACCCACCCATCACCCAAGAGTGGCTGGGATAAGCTCCAGCAACCCGATGACCCCTAAAGAGATTCAGAACATAGATGGATGGTGTTAACAATAAAATTGCAATGTGTAAAAAGCTTTAGTTTTTGCTGTATTGTATCCTTTTCTAGATGTTAAAATGTTAGCTTTAAAGTGAACACAGAAGCAGTAAATGCATCCCAGCTTTATTTTTACATTTTTTATAGAATTCAGGACAAGTTGAAAAAGGAAACAAGCAAAACAAAAAAGAAACATATAAAAGCAATTAATTACCAGGTAAAAATTGAAGATAAATGATCTCATAAAAGTTATGAACAAAAACAGCTTAAAATTACCTACGGTGCAAAAAAAAAAAAGATAAGTGATTTTGTTTATTAAGACGTTCAGAAAGCAAAATTTCAAAATCCGTTTTAGAAATATAGCTTATTCACAAAAATAGATGTTTTTTTGTAGGGACTAACACATAAGCTTCCTAAGTAATCATCATGCTCACTGCAGGGGTCCTGGAGCAGAGTTCACCATGTCCGCAGTGTTACTTCTGGTACCTTTTGGAGTCTCTTTTCTTATCAGTCTTCTTTCATTGCATCTTCAATCTTCACCTCATATATTTAACAAACAATGTTTAGTTGATAGTTATAAGGAGCATTGATATGTATGGATCACTGGATTAAACAGCAAACAGGCACATTTTTTATAGATAATCCTGAAACAGGCTTTTATTCTGAAGAAAATCACAGGCAATGTAAGGAAATCGCTTTTTAAAATTTACATTTTTATATACATTTTGACTAACCAGTCTTTGATTGCTGAGACTAATAGCATAAGACAAAACCATGCTTATTATTAAACTAATTAAAGCCTCATTAGTTGTCACACACCTGGGTGTGTGAAATTTGTACTCTGCATTCCCTTGGAGGAGGGGTGAGCTGCAGAAACAGCTGCGCTCGGCAACCATTTGGTGGTTCAACCCCCCAGTCCAGCCCCTAATGCTGAGTGTCAAGCAGGGTCCTACTTTTAGAGTCTTTGGTATGACTCAGACTGGATTTGTTCTCACAACCTTCCAGTTTCAGGGCGGACACTCTACTACAAGGCCACTGAGCTGCTCACATGTCAAACACTATCAGAAGTTTTTGACTTTATCAAAAATTTAGTGTTTTTGTAGTCATTGAAATTCAATTAAATTGTGTTTATAATAAAACCATAATGAGGAATCATATCAGTTTCATGGTGAATCTGCCTGTCTCCATGTAGCCACCCGCTGATTTGCTGTTATTATTGGACATGGCACTTCTTGGCACATATGCGATCGTGGCTGTGTGTTTGATTTGCCCTTTGCTTTTACTCCAAAAGAACATGAAAACGAAGCACACGCTCACAGAGCTAAAAAACGAGAGAAACCCAATGGTTGCTGCTATCAGCAGTGTCTTGAGATCAAACGGGAGTTTGTGATTCCCGATCCCGTCCGTGGAGGCAGATGGAAGCACAGACCAACCATGAAGAGCAAAGTGCTTTTTTGAAGGCAAGGATTGGACGTGAAGGCTGACGCGCAGGCTGTCGTTTCCTCCAGCGTTAGAAGTGACACAGATGTAAGTACCACTGTCGTGTGGCTGAGCATAGCGGATCTCCAGAGTGCCGTTGGTGAGAACCCGTATCCTACCTACTGGTGGGACTTGTCTTAGCTGGGGGTTCAGCCAGTTGACGGAAGGAAGGGGGTCGCCCTCTGCACTGCAGTGAAGCACCGCTGTGTGACCCTGGTCCACCGACACATCTTGCCGTTTATTGTTCAGGATTCGAGGCTTCTGACAGGTGAGAAGCTTCAGGAGCTCATCGTCCGAGAAGTCCAGAAAATTCCAGCCCTGCAGCTGGACTGAGGTCGTGCAAGTCGGTGGATTGCCCCCAAAATCTAGAAGGAGTCGCTTCCGCACCACCCAAAGTAATCGACAGTCGCACGCTAATGAGTTGCCATCGAGGCCTAGAGTTCTTAAACCGTCCACTGACTGGAAAGCTCCTGCCTCAAGCGTGGTGAGAAGGTTTCTTGACACGTTCAGCAGGTTCAGATACACCAAACCCTTGAAAGCCCCAACTTCAATGCGGATCAGTGATCCGCCTACAAGATGGAACTCCTGGAGGCGAAGTAAATCTTTCAGTAGATTTCCATGGATGTAGGTGATCGGATTAAAAGAAAGGTCTAGACGTACAAGATACACGAGGTGATGCAAAGGGACGTAGGGGACGCCGTTGAGGTTACAGTGCGTGATGGCCAGGGACGTGAGATTGAGACCAAACAGACTGTTTGCAGACAAACGCTCCAATCTGGGGCACTGAGAAACGACAAGTTCTTTAAGCTGTACCAAATAACGAAAAGAGTAGTTTGGCAATGAGGTGGTTCCCAGCCGCCGAAAACTGAGGGTCCTCAACCTACTGAGCTGATTTAGAGCTTCAGTTGGCACCACAGTGAGATTGAAGCCATCGAGGTCTAGCTCTCGTAAACTTGAGAGTCCGTAAAAGGCTTGATGAGAGATGAATACAAAGCTATTGTCTGATGCTTTGCAGAACTGGAGGGATGTCAGGTCTCTAAAAGTAAAGTCCAAGAACACAAGGATTTGATTTCCACTAATGTCCAGCAACTTCAAGTTCATCAAGCCAATGAAAGCTCCAACTGGAACGATCTTTAGGTGGTTGTGTGAAATGTTAAGAGTCAGGAGGTTGTGTGAACCCAGAAAGGCTTCTGCTTCAATCAACACCAGGAGGTTGTCGCTTAAGTCCAAATGCAGCAGTGGAGTTAGCATGTAGAACTGCTGCTGCACCAGAGTCTTGATTGCGTTCTTGCTCAAGTTTAGGAGCTCAGCTTCCTGCGGAAGGCTGTCTGGCACAGATGTTAGCTGGCTGCCCCCGCAGTTTATCGCTAGCGTGGAAGAGTTGCAGCGGCAGGTTAGTGGACACACCCAGCTGGTCTCAGACGATGAAGCCGCTGCTGCAGTCAACAAGTAGAGAGCTCTCCAGCACATCCATAACTGGGTGGAAGTCACCCTGAACATCTGATGGCATGGGTGAGGGAAGGAGCGCTGGCAGAAGACAAGCAAAGAATGATGGAACCTGAAATCAGATACAAACACACAACAGGAGTCCATTTTATTCATTTGCTCCTGTAAAATCTTGTCTTTCTTGGTGACACCATACCATGATCCAACACATTCTCATTCCTAAGTCATCACATATTGACAGGTGGTTAAGGACCCCTCCACATTACTTTTTGACATTATGGGTGTCCCCCAACTTGTCATTTTTTGACATGCTGGCTGTTTGTTTTGTCGGACATGGTACCAGATGTGGACCAAACCGCAAAAGTGGCTGGAACAGGTACCCCAACCCTACCCTGGTTAACGTCTGGTACAGTGTCCAGAACCAGTACCGATCCGCGTTTGGTACCGGGTTAAGGTTAGGATACCAGTGCAGTACGTGTCTTGGTACTGGTTGTGGCCCAGAGGTTAGGGAGCCTTGACCTCATTGGAACAGCCAGCATGTCAAAAAATGACAAGTTGGGAACTCCCAACACGTCAATATTTGACGTGAGGGTCTGAAATCCCTCCCTAACCCCTAACTACTAAAAAGCTGTGCCCTGGATTTTAAAGGCAATTTGGACCTGATGCTCACTACTTTTCTTTCATTTTTCCAAACGTCTGATATGACGTCACCAATTTCATAAAGTCAAAATCGAATCAATACGAACATTTCACTACGTTAATTTGGAACCCATTGTGTTCTGATGGTAAAAATGTGGATGGTTGATTAAAAAAAAACATTAAAACACGTTTTCTTGTTCGAAATTGTTCAACCGCCGTTCACTGTGGTCTATATTTGCTAATCTAGTGAGCATTGATGCACTTCTGGGAAATTTGTAGTGCTCTCAATTTTGGAATTAGTAGATTCGGACTGCACTAGAAAATGGTGAACACATTATATAGTGCACTATATAGTGAGTGTGTGTGTGGGAGGGGGGGGGTAGGTCGTAGCGTTGGGAATGAAAATGTGTTGCATGTTCCCATGTGCTTTTGATGGGGGAGGGGTTCATAAATTCCAGTACCTCTTTATAATATTTCAAAATAATACAACTACAATTTTTTGTTCTTTGAAAAATTGAGAAAAAATAACAATTAATATTTTTCTCCATAAAAATGGACATTTCAAATTTTCATTTTATTGTGTTGAAAAATACATTTTATTTATAATGTTATATATTTTTTTATATTACACCAAGTTGCTTTAAGTATTTACAATAATTTAATTGTTGCAGTGTGGAATTTTTCTGTGTAAAAATTATTTAATTTGTTTGACTCTAGATGGCAGTATATGGAGCCCCTCATTTTTTTGTTTTTCTGTCACTCCAGGAGCTCCATAGATTACATTTAAGTTCCCTTTTAAAATACTCCCTACGTTGACTGTGATCTTCTTGCTGCAGCAGATTTACTTGAATTAAAAATACAGAAAAGTCCAGTTAAGCATATTTTCTTTCACCATGACTTTGGTTTGTCATTTCTCTCCTTCTACTATTAATATAAACATGACAACTTTGCTGTAGAATCCATTCAAACAAGCCAAAATACATTTAAATATTTTAAAAAAACTTTACCTCTTAACAGACAGTAAAACCAGGACTCAATTTAATTTACTATCACCTTGAACAGAAAGACCATTGATATTTATATGCAATAATTACAATATAATTGGATTATAATCCAATTATAATATAATTGGAAATAAACTCAGGCATGATGGGGTTACAAGTTTTTAATTGCCTCCCAAATTGAAATCTGCTTTCCCTTTAGGGCCTCAGTAATTGAAAAATCTTTTGAACTTTTTTTGATTCAAAACAACAAATATTACATAAACCTCGTTTTACAAAATTCCATTAGAACAAAACAAACCAGCGCCAAGGTTTGGAATGAAAAGATCACGACCTAATAATTCTTGGAACAGTGATCACATAACAGAGATACTTCACTAAAGTCAAAAAGATGATTTTAATCCCCAATAATCAAACGAGAATTCTTCTGTTGTGAAGTACCTGTAATCCACCACCAGGGGGCAGAGAGCTCATAACAATGTCTAGAAATGGTTTGAATAAGTGATGATGCTGTCACTGTTAGAAAAAAGCTCATCACAATGAATTCCAACTCTGTGAATATGTGACTAAGATAAGTGAATATTTTCTTAGAATGTAAAGTATCTCTTTTGGCCAAAAAGCGGTGAAGCTGAAGGTCACTGAGGAGTCGTCTTTTCAAATGTGTAACCTGCCTGGGGAATGCAGTCTAAACTGTCAGGAGAGAGGCAGAAATAAGTGAGATTGCACTTTGAAGTGTGATGCCACCTTCTACTTTGGCAGCTCTGCTCACACATACTGATAGTTCAACTCTGCTCAGCAGAAATTCAGGACAATATGAGAGAGGCAGAGGAAATATAAGTAATCTTTTAATTTCTCACAGAAACAAATTAATCCAAGGAATTTTTTTGTGCAAAAAACAAAACACCCAATCAGTTTTGTGATTTTTTGAAAATGTTTTCTCCTGCATGAAAAAAAAGAAAGATTCACCAGATTGAAACACGATGCAAAAATGCATCAAATTACCTGAATTGAGTACCATACAAATGCATTAATTCACCTTTATTCTGGCACATAATGACCTAAATTCACCTTCATTCATATCCAAAACTACCTTAATTTACCCTTCATTCAGATCCAAAATTATCTTAAATTTTTCCCCAATTCTGGCACAAAATTGCACTAATTTACCTCAATTCAGGTACAAATTTATCTTAATTTTACCTTAATTGAGGATAGTAACTGATGTGCATATAAATCTAGATAATTTTTTTTAAATATTGATGTCCCCTTGGGGGCTCCGTAAAAGCAGTGACACTTGTTTTTGTAAAAGCTGGATTTAAATTCAGACGTTTAGAGGATATCAAGGAGTAAAAGAAGATTCAACTTTTATTTTGATGCTAATTTTATTTTGAAAAAGTAGAACCGCTAAAGTATAAAACAGCCTCAGGTTATGTTTTGACAGTCTCAGCAGATAAGACACACATCAGTTTTCATAAATAGACAATAATTACAGCAGTTTTTGCAAAAAATAAAAGAAACATGGCAACTCACCTCCTCAGAAAGAAAGACTTGTCATTTATATGACTTAAATTCTTCATACAAACCAGTTCTTTTCTTTCTCTTAATTCAATTCTGACATTGTAAAAAACAAACAAACAAAAAAAAAATCAAGGATTTCCCATGAATCAGTAGACGCAATTTAACAGATTAAATAAAAAAACAAGTCGGAAAATTCGCCCCCCCACTATTCGGAAAGCCGAAACTCCTGAGGATGCTGCTGCTCAGTTCCCCTGTGGCTGCACTGTCCTCATGGCAACAACAAGCTGGCTGCAGAATCGCAGGCGCTTGGTGCATGCTGGGGGATTATATGCACTCCCTGCTGGACTTCCTCCAACACGTCGCACTGGATGATGGGAGGGAGACACGGGTCAGCCAAACGCAGAGATTTAGGAGCAACACCAGATGGGACTGAATATGAATGTGGACACTTGGAAACAAAGAAGCGTCTTTGAGAAATGTGCTCATTGGGAAGTAAGAGATTAAACAGGAAATCTCTTTGGAATTGTGTTTGGCTTAAAAATAATTGTGTTCACTCGGAGATACTTGTTTGAAAACATGGTATTAGTGTTGCAGATAATCAAAACTTTGAATCCTTTTTGTCACATCTTTGGTAAACAACACAAAAAAACTTGACATTCTAGGTGAGTGTGAGAGGAGCCACTGTAATAAGTTTTTAGCCTCATTACTACATAGAAGCTTTGACTGTATACCTCCGAGTCAATGCATGGAAGTCATGGTTGATGTTGAAAGTTCAAAATTTCTCATGAAGAGCTCCACCAAAGCATCGGTAATCACGTCTCTGTCTGGGTTCATGAGACTCTCCCGGTACGAATGACGCAGCTTTTTAGCGCTACTTCTGTCTCTGTAACCCAGTTGGAAGATTTACTGTCCTGTATTAGTCCAAGACGGGGAAAATAAAAACAATTTAAAAAATGTTTCAATGCAAATTAGAAACATATCATAGAGTGAAGGAGGAGAATGATCAGATTCTCCTCCATGTTAGATTTGGACTCCACCAGTTGATCATGTCATCAACAAGTCATGGGCCAAAACTGAGTCCTGATTGGTTAATGCAATGTATCACTTTTGCCAAACTCAGATTTTTTAAACTCTCGATTTGCTGCACCATGATGCCGACTGCTTCAAGGCCGATGTGCCGCGCCCAATTCTTAAATCCTGCTGCAGGACTCATGAATCGCGTTCAGTGTGAGTGCAGCATGTTTACACCGCATGTCGACATTTACACTGCGTTTTCACATTTGGCATTTCGCGTCAAAATCTTATTGGACGCCTCTTTTTTGACGCTCGTCAAATTCTCTGCAATGCGTCTTTTTCGTCTAAGTTCGGATGTTTGAACTCTTACCGTGTCCGACATACAAATCGCACTGTGACGCCCAAAGCGCCGTGCTACCAGCTCAATACCCCATGACCAATGGTCAAATCGCACCGTGATGCCTAAATCGCACTGCTACCAAGTCAATCCACCACACCTTTAGTCCATATCCCAGTGCTAATAGGCTAACACACAACGCCCAAATCGAGCTGCTACTAACCCAGTTCACCATGCATGATGCCCAAATTACACTGTAATGCCCAAAGTGCTTCTACTCAGCCAACGGAACACGCCTATGCCCAAATTGCATTGCTGCCAAGCCAATCCACCACGGCCAATACCCATATTGCAGTGTGACCCTCTAAACATGCTGCTACCAGATCAATACACCACGCCCAACACCTAAATTGCACTATGACTTCCAAAACACACTACTCCCTGAACAATACACCACGCTGATGCCTAAATTGTACTATGACCCTAAAACACACTTCTACTTGGCCAACGCACCACACCTGACACCCAAAACGCGCTGCTACCAGATCAATACACCATGCCTGATGCCCAAATCTTAGTGTGATGCCCAAAGCACGATGATACTAGGCCAACGCAACACGCCGATGCCCAAACTGCTGTGTGACGCCCAAAACGGTCTGCTACCAGATCAATACACCACGCCGGATGACAAAATTGCCGTGTCATGCCCAAAGCACGATGATACTAGGCCAATGCAACACACCGATGCCCAAATTCCCGTGCAACGGCCAAAGTGTGCTGCTACCAGATCAATACATCACGCCTGACGGCCAAATCGCATAAAGACGCTCAAAACTCGCTGCTTCCCGATCAGTACACCACGCCGGATGACAAAATTGCCGTGTCATGCCCAAAGCACGATGCTACCAGACCAACAATACACGGCGATTCACTAATTATGCTGCTACCAAGACAACGCACCAGACCAGACGTCAAAATCTCACTTTGACACTCAAAGCACGCTGCTACCAGAGCAATACACCTCTCCCAATGCCCACTCATACTGATCCAATACTAATACTACTAAATACTAGTTACAGAGTATAACTGAGTGCATCTCATGCTTAAGCAAAGTGTTCTCATCCAGTCATATTGGGCATTAAGCATCTTCCTCTCAGACACCTCAGCGGTGATCCTCATGCTGGAAAAGCACCACTACTGCAGAGATCACGGCGCTATCAAAGCTTGTGCTGAGTCAGAAACCTGCCATCTGGTCCGGTACCTCAGGGAACCTGCGTTCATCAGCAAAACTCTGTCCAAACCCGGATTCTGGGAGGGCAAAGGTCAGAGACGCACGCAAACGGCAGCGGAAGCCAAACGCAGAGTTCAACATCTCATCATGGCTTCATAAGACTTGTTTCATTAGAGCGGCTCCCCTGTGGTCATGACCACTTTGATGCTTCTGGGTAATTTCTCAGACTGAACATGAAGTCGCTGTATATTAAAGATTCATGTGAAAACTGAAATAATGCAAAAGGGTAACAAAAAAACAACAAAAGCATTGAGGAATTTCTTCTGGAATGTATTATATTATTATGTATAAATTTATATGTGTATATGTTTTATAATATATTCATATTAAAAGTGTTTTAAACATAGATTTCTCGTTCTTCAAGCTCTTTCAGTTTCACCACATAGTTGGGGGATATTTTGGGCCGTCACAGCTGGCGGTAAATGAAATTCACATGACAAGCCGCTACAGCCGATCGGCTCGAGAAACCGGTTTTTTGAAAGAGTTTGTAAGAGGAAACAGAACTTCCTGTTTTGACTGTGAAGATCATCTACTCTTCTGAAATTAACTGCTTTTCTTTGCGGAAACCCGACGCGGCTCGTACAGTCTTAATCAAAGTGAGTAAAAATCTTATTTTGGCAGGTTTTTAGACGGTTTTAGCAGATTTTCTCTGTCATTTATTTATCAGACACTTTTCCTTATGATAGTAAAATCATGAATACAAGTAGATTTGTTCAGAAGAAAGTAAAAGGATTTCTGTGAAAGTTTCTCAGCCTTCATTTCCTTCATTGGAACAAAGGTTTCACTGTCATTGTTTTTCTGTGTGACATTTTTAAGACCCACATTATAAACTAATTGAGTTTTGTTCTCATTAGTTGATCAAATGTTGGTTTATTTTTACACGTGAGTATTATTTAAGTCTGTAGTTACATTGATGAAATGAAGAACTTCACATGCATCTTTTATCTTCATGCTTTAAGTTCACAAAAAATGACTTTACTTGTTTTTGCTGTGATTTGTAATCATGAAAATTAGATTTTTTATTTCTATCATGTTGTATTTAATAACTTGCAATATTGATGTAAAAAATGTAACAGACAGTAAAAAGGAATATGTTTCAATCCATAATGCAGATGATAACAATATTTCTGAAGAAAAGGTTTTGAAAAACTAAAATTTTGCTATTGAGTTTTAGCAATGTGTAGTAGTATATCTTTTTTTTTTCTTTACAAACCTGGAGAACCCATGGAATAAAATTTGACTGCTTTATTTACACTTACCTTATTTCATTTAATTACATATTTTTTATTTTTATTTTATTTTTATTGGCTGTGTTTAAATGCTGCTACCCCAATAAAGAAAAAAATACAAATAAAATTGTCAAATTAACTTTATGAGCAAGGAAGAAAATTGTTCTTGGGTTCTCAAGTTTTGCATTTTGTAACTTTTAATAAATTTCCCCTTTTTGGGGGGGTTTACAAACAAGCACAAAAAAAAATACCAGCATAAAATAATTTGAAAATACCGACATTCCAGTTTTACTTTTTACATGTTGTTTAAACGTTTGTAAATTTGAAATTTGACAAGGTTATAATCTGTGCGGAAAATATGAGTTGTAAATGACCAGTGGTGCAGAATGACCCGCCTTTTTGGTTCAAATCCCAACCGTCCACATCAAGCCGTCTGGAGACATTTACACACTGTCCAATCAGAGCTTCTGCTGGCCGGCGATCCGGCTGCCACCACCCCTCGGCTGCCCGGCTGGAGCCCAATTTGGTAATAGCCTCATCCTCGACTCCTGTTGGCCGCCTGGTTGCCTGACATTTTTTTAAATCGGGCAGCAGCTAATCTCAAAGATTCTGCCAATGCCTCCCCATCACGCGGTGGCTGTTGTATTTGTGACCGTAGCATGACGGTTTATACAAATTCAGTTTTTCTATAGATAGCATGCTAACACTGCTAGCATAGAAAGTACCAATGTAGAGCAACCTAACAGGAATTGTTTGAGCTGCTGGGTTTACATGAGTTCTCATCAGTGTGATTTACGGGAAATAGAAAATGTTTTTTGTCTGTTGATTCATTATAAGAACTGAACTACACACGGTTATGACACTACTTCCACAAACTTGAGCTCTGTAAATGTCAAATTTTTAATGATAAAAAGTGTGTTGTTTGGATGTAAAAACTGAATCCACAGAAAGTTACATTTTAAAGTTGGTTTATGGTGTAATCTTACACCAAATATGAATTTAATATAATTCATATTTGTGTTGATTTTGTAATACATAAAAATTATTTATCTAGTTCATGAGCGTCAATTAGGACCAAATGTGAAACAATTAAAAACTTAAGGCTTTGACAACAAATGTAAAAATTCAACATAACAGATCTACGGACTTTTTGTGTTACGTACACTCTGATCATGTATTGGGTACACAAGACAACAGAAACTTCCCAAATGACCCTGTTCAAAAGTTCTGAATACCTTGTCTTGCATCTTTTTGTATTAATAACAGCTTCAAGTCTCTTATGGTAATTGTGGATGAGGTTCTTTATTCTCTCTAATGGTAAAGCGGCCCATTCTTCTCAGCAGAAAACCTCAAGTTCCTTTAAACTTTTGGGCTGTCTTGGTTGAACGGCCCGTTCGAGATCTCCCCCAGAATGCCTCCATAATACTGAGGTCAGGAGATTGAGACGGCCACTCCAGAACCTTCACCTTATTTGGTTGTAACAGATGACGGGTGGACTTTTTCCTTGTGTTTTGGAGTGTTGTCATGTCGAAATGTCCAAGTGTGTCCCATGCACTGCCTCCACAGTTCCTTGGATGTCCCTTTCCTTTTTAGAACAGTTCGGTTACCTTTTCCCGTAGATCTTTTGATAACTGTTTAGCTTTTCTCATGACCCAGGATCCAGAAATGTCAGTGCAACCCTGGATGAAAGGTCTGTTGGGAGTCCAGAAACTCCAAAACCTTTTGTGCACACACAAGCAAACGAGTCACAGATAAGGATGGTCCAAATCCTTTAGTATCATATTTTCAGAACAAAGTCGTCAGGGAATGTAAACTTTGGATTTGTATAAATTGGGAAGCTTCTGTTGTCATCAAGATTTAAAAGGAGATTTTTTTGACAAAAAAATTGCTTGATCCAAAAACTAACTAGGAAAAAAGTTTTTGTGTTATCATTCATATTCTATGAAAAATGACCAAGAAATCGTGATTTCTTCCAGGGTATGTAAACTTATGAGCACAACTGTAATATTTCAATGTCATCAAATGTTGTTCTATATAACGCTTAGCGGTGAGTGTGATTAACTCAAAAAATAAAATTTTTTTTTAGACAAATTGAAATATTTCAAATTGCAGACATTTTACAAAAAAAATCGTATAAACCTCAAAAACGTCCACTGTTGTTTAAGTTAAGATTAGTCAAAAAAGTTCCTTGAAATATCTTTGGTTCTTTGCAGGATGCATTCGTTTTGTGCCGTTCTGCTTCTGGCTTTCTTGGTCTGCAGTCATTCCGTTCCTGATGTGAACCGTTTGTGGGAGGAGTGGAAACATAAACATGACAAAAGTTACAGAAATCAGGTACGTTTTGGGGATAAAAAAACACATTCTCCCCCTATTGTTAAATGCTTATGAAAGTAGTGCTTTTTAATATTTTCCAGACTGAGTTGAGCTTCAGAAGAGCCGTTTGGGAGAAGAACCTGAATTTGGTGATGATACACAACCAGAACGTTTCAATGGGAAATCACAGCTTTACTCTAGGACTCAACCACCTGTCGGACATGGTAAAACTCTGCTTACCCTTTTTTTCTCTATTGATTTACGTTTTCCACTCACCTAAAAGGAGATTGATCAGGAAAATAACACACGTTGATTCATCTTTCCCCATGCAGGAAGCCACCTGCTCTTTGATTGGACAGTTTGATTTGTGTCCATCCAATCATAAAGACGTATAAAGACACAAAAAGAATTTGCAACCGCAACTTCAGGAGCTCACACAGTTTTTTTGCTTTGCATCTGCAAAAAAAAAAAAATCTTAAAAAAAAACTTATTATTTCACAAATGCAAATCTTTTTTATGGGCATACAGATCTATTTTTACACATTTGCAAACCTAAATTTTTTTGGTCAGATTTATTTTGTGATATGATGAGACTTGATTTTTCTGCAAACATGCAGTTGCGGTTAATCCTTTCAGCTGCGGTTTTGAATCTTAGTGGCCATATGTAAAGTCCATAGTGAAGGGCTTTAGTATTCCTTCAAAAGAGCTGAATGAGATGGCCAGGAAGAGGGAAGTCTGGGTAATAAATAACATTCATACCAACAAAACTGCATCAATTGAATAGTATTTCCAAGAAAAACATGAAATAAGTAGTAATTTGATATATATAGTTCTGCACATCTGGACAGTAGTCAATATAAAGAAAGTTCTCTACAAAAGTCTTTTTTTTGTCTCAAATCACTGGATGAATCATATTTAGATTAATTACATAACTTTTACTTCAAATATTTTAAGTTTCCTTCACTGTTTCATGAACAAAATTTTGTGCAGAGCAACACACCACCAGATAGCGATTGAAAATGTTAATCCACACAGCATGTAAACACTCTAAAGAGCATCCACAGTTGATGTTTGTGCAAACCCAATGTCTCCGTGCGGCGCCGTTAATCTGCACTTAAACCTGCATTCTGTGCGCTTCTTTAAAACCAAAACCTATAGAGCAATTCCAATCTCTTTGCATCCAATCTGATTAGTTTAATCCAGCCTGGGCCCGGCTGAGCCTGGACAATCACTGTCATGTTACACAACTCTCATATGAGCAGCAGTATGTCTGCGAGGGCTAATGAATTTATAAGCTAACGTCGACATTTGAGAGCATCAACACAGTCGTGTAATATCTGGAGTCACATTTGAATGCACTGAATTATTGCTCAGCTTAGAAGTATTGATTTTTTTAATTAATGTAACTGTTGAATTTACCTAACCAGTTAAATTTCATTTTATTAAAAACATCCAAATTATATTTTGGGAGATAAAGTAAGTGTATACATTTCTTGGAAACAAAAGGATCTGATTTTATTTAGAGGATTATTGCATAAAAGTACTCAAAGGTAAGTTGGAAATGAAAAAATGGTTTCATGAGGAGGGTTTTATTTTGCTGAAAAAAACAGCAATGAAACCCTGAAGCCGGGTTGGGCTGTGACGTGTCGACTCGGCAGGAATCTGGCAGACGCGAGCGGGACACACAAGCAAGCTTCTTGGCCCGCAGTCAGAGGACAGCGCATGACAGTTCTATTAGTTTCCACTGCAACTGCAAGCGGATGAGCCCGAAAGCAGAGCAGCAGAAACAAGAATGACATCCAACGGACACAACGTAGCAGGATTTTAATAAAAACGAGGCAAGAATCCAAACTAAGATTTAGAAAATAAACGTAATAAGTTTTAAGAAAAACAAATTGATGGAAATATTAGGAAAACAGAGAAAAGTTGAGGGATTCAAGGAAATGCAACAAACTCTGAATAGAGTTTCAAAGCTTTATGACAAAAACAATTCAGCAAATTAAAGTTTTTTTTATAAAATTTTACATAAATGTTATGTTAATTTACAAAATGTATTACTATTTTAAAATAGTAATAAAACGCAACATTTACACAATGTTGACAGCATCTTCTTTTTAAGGGATGAGCTTGGAAAATCTGGAAGTTCTGAACTTTCATCCCTTTTTGCACAACTCACCAATCAACTGTGATGAAAATAAGACTAAATGTTGATGTCATTAAATTCCCTCTCTGATCATCTTTTGATCCATTTTCAAAGTGTTCCCAGTGGTCGATCATTTAGGATTATGCCACTTTTAGTCAAAATTTTAAAAACAATGTCGTTTTCTAGGACATAGTTTCTGCAGAGCGGCAGGACTTCATTAGGAATTTGTCCCTGAGTTGTGGGCGGGACTGTTAACGTGAGGCAGCCTCACCCCTCTTCCTCTCACCAAAATCAAATCAAATTAAATCAGATCAAATAAATTCAAATCAAATCAAATTGAATTAAATCAAATCAAAATAAATATTATTAAAAAATCAAAATAAATCAAATCAGTTTGAATGGAATGGAATCAAATCAAATCAAATTAAATTAAATTAAACATTTTTATTGAAAAAAGCTGTTACAGTTAAACAATATAAATATAAATTTTTGAAATTTAAAAATTTAAAAATAATTGTTAACATTTTTATTTAAAAGAAACTACGTTACAAAAATTAAATTGTAACTAACCCACCCCTTTTCCCCTACCACTCCCCTCCATTTACCCATCCCCGCCCCCAAAAAGGACTACTGACACAAAAGCATGACTGTGATCATATAAGACACGTAGGAAACTGTCTATTGGAAATCTATTTATACCGGCTCTTCCACAAGAACACGACCACAGCGTCCGTCCGTCCAGGTCAGGACAACACGCTCCATTCTACAACTTCAATGTGAAATGCATCGTGGGAGATTTGTCTCATTAAATTGTTATGTTCTAAACAAATTTAACTGAAAAGCGGGGGAGTTTTAAAGTGAATTAACCCAGGCGTTGCAGATTTTGCAACAGGTAAATTCTAACCATTCTATAACAACCCCATATCATACTTTTCCCCAAATATCACATTTTTTTCTTTTAATAAAACTTTATTTGGTCCTGAGACGGTTAAAAATGTCTAGCTGAATTTTGAAAAGACAAAATGATGCAGATGGTTTTGTACTGACAAGTTTAATGTTTTTTTTTTCCTCTATTAGCAAATAATTTCCCCCAAAAGTATCATATAAGTTGTATCTTTTTTGTGCAATTTACACCTAGAGTGAACAAGTATCTGGACACTTGTGGCTAAGATCGAGGATGTGCAACTTTTAACACTAAAAAGCGACATTTGGTGACCAAAACCTGATACACTTTATTTATGTTTTTGTGGTTATTAATCCATCTGGTTATAAAATGTAACTTTCAAATATTTACAATAATTGAATTTAACAGTATCATATGTCTATTATGTTACTTTTGACAGCACTTAATGCAAGTTCCTTTCAAAATAAAATACAACCTGCATCAAATAGGATCCTGATACAAATTGATGAGCAATTATATGTTCTTTAGTTTTGAGCATCAACTAGACATAAAATAAGAGTTTCTTTTAATAATGAGTCACTCTGACAGGAGATCAAACCTCTTACCATTATGTTGGTTAGTTTTCTAACATGTGCTCATTTTGGAGGAAAACTAAAGCTAAAGCTCTTGATTTTGTGAAACATCCGTTCTCTCCCACATTTCTCAAAGAAACTGAGAACTCATCATTTCCATCTTGCTTATCTCCACCCATAATTTTGATTGCATTGTTTGCCAACAAGTGCATATTTTATTGTAAATTTGAATGTTGTTTTTATTATTATTGTTGTTTGTTTTTATTTATTTTATGTACGGCGACCTTGGGTTCCAAGAAAGGCGCCACACAAATAAAATGTATTATTATTATTATTATTATTATTATAAATTTTTATTCATGTCGAGTAAAAAAAAAAAAATCTAAAAAACAAATAACAAAACTTGACTTACAAACCTAATATTAAATTGTTGGCCTTTTTCTTTAAACTCGAAGAGCCACAATGGAGGAATAAAGGGGTGCAGGTTGTTGACCTCTGACCTCAGGAGTTGTTTCAGTGGAAACAGATCCTTTAAATGTCATGTTTATCTGGTTGTTTTTTCATATTTTACATGATATTTTTTCTTGTGTTAAGACAGCTGAGGAAATAAATGAGAATCTCAACGGCTTTAAGATGGAGGAACATGCCGACTACAGTAATCACACTTTAAAGTTACCAAGCGGCGCGTCAACACCAGCCAGCGTGGACTGGAGGAAGAGCGGCCTGGTCGGTCCCGTCAGGAACCAGGTTAGGTTCTGACAGCAGAGGATCCAAAAGAGCAAAACGACCACAGTCTAAATGTTTTTATGTGATAGGGTCTGTGCGGCTCCTGCTGGGCCTTCAGCTCTCTGGGGGCTCTGGAGGGCCAGCTGAGGAAAAAAACAGGAGTCCTGGTTCCACTGAGTCCACAGAACCTGGTGGACTGCAGCACCGCGGACGGAAACATGGGCTGTCGGGGGGGCTACATCACCAAATCCTACAGCTACATCATCCGGAACAACGGCGTCGACTCGGAGGAGTTTTACCCGTACGAACATCAGGTCAAGCTTCAGGAAACGGATAAACTGACGACTTGGATTTAAGGAATAATGTTTCATTGTACAATTGTTCTTGTTGTTCTTAGAATGGGAAATGTCGCTATTCCGTGACGGGAAAGGCTGGTTATTGCTCCAGCTTCCACGTCCTTCCCCGGGGAGATGAGGCGGCTCTGCAGGCTGCAGTGGCTGCGGTGGGGCCGGTCGCCGTAGCCGTGAACGCCATGCTGTCATCCTTCCATAGCTACAAAGGAGGTGAGGCTGCCCACAGGAGAGGTTTTTGACTGAAAGTTTAGGTTTACAGCAAAAAAAAGACTTTTGAAAACAAGAAATCTGCATGAATTTGGTTGAAAACTGTCAATATTGTTATCGCTAAGAATGTCTTTGAACCCAAAAATTCAAAACTTTTATGTTTTTTTTGTTTTTTACTTTTATATTTTAATATTTACCAAAGTAAAGTTACAGTTAGTGAACTTATGCTATTTTTTTACAACAATTGTCATTTTTGGTCTGCATTTTTACACTTTTCAGCACTTTTAATTAATTTTTTTTTTTTTTACAACATCCCCATATTGTCATGTTTACCCTCTTCCTGAACCTATATATATGATTTTTTCAAAAATGACAATAATAAAAACAATAATAATAATAATTGTAGATGTTTTTACTCCGTTCTATCTCCTCAGTGTGACAATTTAAGTATCTGCTGATAGAGTTTTAAAATGATTAAGTCAAGAGGTTCCATTATTTAAAAATCTTTAAATCAAAATTTTATTACAATTTAAGAAACTGACAACTCTTAGAATTAGGCTTATCTACTTCCATATGTATTTATTTATTTTATCTTTGTTTATTTAGCCTCGAGTGAATGTTTTTTCTGAATTTTCTATTGCTGGGTCTCATTTCTAAAGGTCTCTCTGTCCCATATAAACTAGGAAAATGTATTTTTTTAATTGTACAAATGAAATAAATGTCACTATGAAGTTATTGTGCTATCCTAAGCATGTTTACATTAAAAGTGGGGTCATCTGGACCCCATAAGAGAGCACAAGGGTTATAAACGACTCAATATTCTTCACATCTGATGGGATTTTTTTTAATCAATATTTGCAGCTCAATGAAGTCATCTCAGAATATTTTTATGCAGCTTATTATCTATTATTTATTTTATCTGTTTATAAAATTATTGTTAATTTTGGAGATTACCCTGTTAAAATAATTTTTAAATAAATATATTTCATATTGTTATTGACTTTTTTGTGTAGGTTTATACAATGACC
>NC_050522.1:14810278-14810560 GCF_002922805.2 Oryzias melastigma
TACTCCGTTCTATCTCCTCCTCAATGTGACAATTTAAGTATCTGCTGATAGAGTTTTAAAATGTAAGTCAAGAGGTTCCATTATTTAAAAATTTTTAAATCAAAATTGTATTACAATTTAAGAAACTGACAACTCTTAGAATTAGGCTTGAAAACAATATGTATTAATTTATCTACTTCCATATGTATTTATTTATTTTATCTTTGTTTCTTTAGCCTCAAGTGAATGTTTTTTCTGAATTTTCTATTGCTGGGTCTCATTTCTAAAGGTCTCTCTGTCCCA
>NC_050522.1:14810613-14815199 GCF_002922805.2 Oryzias melastigma
ACGATCCGAACCGTGAGTTTTGTGATCCGCAACACCCCTACTATGAAGTTATTGTGCTATCCTAAGCATGTTTACATTAAAAGTGGGGTCATCTGGTGGGGTCATCTGGACCCCATAAGAGACCACAAGGGTTATAAACGACTCAATATTCTTTTTTATCAATATTTGCAGCTTAATGAAGGCATCTCAGAATATTTTATGCAGCTTATTATCTGTTATTTATCTTATCTGTTCATAAAATTATTCTTCATTTTGGAGATTACCCTGTTAAAATAATTTTTAAATAAATATATTTCATATTGTTATTGACTTTTTTGTGTAGGTTTATACAATGACCTGAACTGCAACCCGGTGCTGGTGAACCATGCTGTCCTGGTCGTGGGGTACGGCAGTGAAGCAGGACAGGACTACTGGCTTGTGAAAAACAGGTAGACTGATTTTCTCTTTACAAGAAAATCTGATTAAAAAAAATGGTGTACACTTTGCATTAAATTGGAGTTTTTTTCATGGTTGCAGCTGGGGGCCTGGATGGGGAGAAGGAGGCTTTATCCGGATGGCCAGGAACAAGAACAATCTCTGTGGAATTGCAACATTTGCAGTCTACCCTTCACTGTAACACTACAGGAAGAATTCAGTCGATTTCAAAGACCCATTCTGATCATCTTTGGGACCATTTGAGTGGACTTTTAATCCTAATTATGCCATTTTTAGTGTAACAAAATTGAGCCTTTTCCTACTGGATTTTTTTATTCTGTTCCTGATTCACAAGAATTTGAATAAAGAAATACTCAGAAATGTAATTTAAAGCTGAATTTTCTTTACATATGTCCTCTATCATCTGAAAAATGCCACAAGAACAAGTAAAAAACACCTTTTTCATCAGAGTGGGTCATCCTAGAAAATAAGTTATATATTAAAAACCAAAAAAATAATGTTTTTATTAGAATTTTGCACATTTTCCATCCATCCATCCATCTTCTTGACCGCTTTGTCCCTTTCGGGGTCGCGGGGGTGCCGGAGCCTATCCCGGCTACTGATGGGCGAAGGCGGGGTACACCCTGGACAGGTCGCCAGTCTGTCGCAGGGCCTCAATCACACACCCATCCACTCTCACATTCACACCTAGGGACAATTTAGAGTCACCAATGAACCTATGAAGCATGTTTTTGGACGGTGGGAGGAAGCCGGAGTCCCCGGTGAAAACCCACGCATGCACGGGGAGAACATGCAAACTCCACACAGAAAGGTCCCAGCCGGGATTCGAACCGGGGCCTTCTCGCTGTGAGGCGAGAGCGCTAACCACTGCGCCACCGTGCAGCCCTTGCACATTTTCCTATAAAATTTATCTTTAATAAAAGTTTGTGTTATTGTGTTTAAATACCCTTTTTTCTTTGTGTTTTTCTGTGACTTAAGATAAATGTTATGTCAGTTTGTGTTAATATTTGATTTTTACATTGTCTATTGAGACTGTGTCTATGTGCAACTGAATGTAGAGTAAAACATGCATTTTTAACCCTTTAACATCATCTGCGATACACATTATTCAGATTTTTCTCTTTTAAAATTATTTTTCTGAATTTTAAAATTCAAATTTTAGCTCCGACTCAAGAAAGTAGGAATTGTTTATAGAAGAAACTCCACTAAGTTGAGTTAAGTGTGAATATTGGGGTAAAAAAAAGCCAAAAAAAAGTTCTGAGTAAGTTCTGAGGAAAAGAAAACAAAACTTACTCCAAATTTAATGTAAAAAATGTATCTTTATCTTTTATTTTGGCCCTCGTCCTCTTTTAAAGCAAATTGTTAACATTTTAAAATCATTTTTAACACTTAATTTATTTTTCTATCATTTGATCTCAGTAATAATTTAAGGGGCAACAGTCAAGTTGCTTATTACGAAGACAATTTGGAAAAATATTAAATTAATTGACATGTTTTACATCTAGAATTTAAGTAGACTGCTTAAAAACCAACATGATTTACAAAAATGAGGAATACTTGCCTTCACAATCATGGTGGCTCTTTTGTGGCTTGTTTCTGCTGCCATCTAGTGGCCAAAACCTTTATGAACCCATTTGATTTGTGATGCAGCCACATTGACGAATATAGATAAATACTTTATAAAAATATTCATACTTTTTTCTGTCAGAGGCTAAACAAACATCATGAATTCAAGAGTCCACAGAAAACCAGTTTCTGCTGGTTTCAATGGGGAATTGGCCTCACCTGTGTCGTCTCCTTCTTTACCCAATCAGAGCTGCAGCAGGCCTTAGTCTGATTTCTTTAAAACACTTTTGTCTGCCTCAGCTCCTGCTGCCTGCCCACTGAGCGTTTTCTGTCCCGACATGTTCTGGAGGCTGTTTTTCACAGTTTTGTGTGGATTTGCGCCAGCTGTCCGGTCACACCTGGATCAGCACTGGAGCCTTTGGAAGAAAACGTACAGTAAAATGTACACCCACGAGGTAAAACCTTAAGCTTTTGTCTCCACTCACTTAAAAAAAATTCTATCATTTATTTATTTGTGTGAGAAAATAAAAGTAGAATCTGTGCAGGCTTTTATTTTGACAGCACTTCTGCCTGTAACTCCAGTTTCTTACATTTTCCATGTCCAGATTGAGGAGTATGGTCGCCGGCGAATATGGGAGGAAAACCTGGAGATGATTACAACTCACAATCTAGAAGTTTCCCTGGGCTTGCACTCTTACGAGCTGGCGATGAACCACTTGGGTGACCTGGTTAGTGAAGGAAAAAGAACTGTATCAAAGATGTTCCTGAGTTGAAGTTCTGATCTCTTTGCAGACCAACGAAGAGCTCATTGACTCTCTAACGGGTACTGTTGTACCAGCTGACCTGGAGAGGGGTCACTATGATCTTTATAAAATCAACACATCTGTGCCTGAATCTGTGGACTGGAGGGCAGAAGGACTGGTAACGTCGGTCAAAACGCAGGTAAAGTCACCTGTCGGTGGGTGGTTGCACTGCAAAAACAGGCCTCCTAGATCAAGAAATTGAAAAATAAAATTGAAAAATGTTCTTCAAATAAGCAAAATGTCTGCAAATGGGGACGAAAACGAAGAATATTCTTTAAGAAAAATATAATGCAGGTTCTTAGATTTTTCTGCCTTGCAAGGCACAAGTTATATTTCTTCTGAAAAAGAAAAATGTCCGTGACCTTCTTCTAACCCTCGGTTTCAGGGTCGCTGTGGTTCTTGTTGGGCCTTCAGTGCTGTCGGTGCCCTGGAGGGCCAACTCAAGAAAACCACAGGCGTCCTAACGTCCCTCAGCCCACAAAATCTGTTGGACTGTTCCACCAAATATGGCAACTATGGCTGCAAGGGTGGCTTCATGACCAACGCCTTCCAGTACGTCATAAACAACCAGGGCATTTCCTCCGACGCCGCGTATCCCTACATCGGAAAGGTAGGTCCAAACCTCACCTTTGTATGAAACTGTGGTTTGAATCGTGGTTTTCAACTCTTTGAAACCTTCTCAGCGAGACAAATGCAAGTATGACTCAAAGCACCGAGCTGCAAACTGCTCAGGATACAGGTTCCTACCCAAAGGGGACGAGATTGCTCTCAAAGTGGGCGTGGCTACTGTCGGCCCCATTTCTGTTGCCATAGATGCTTCAAGGCCCAAGTTTCTCTTCTACCGACACGGTGAGAGAGTGATCTGTCGCAGTAAACTAGACTTTGAAGTTATTTTTAATGAGTTTCGTGACAGGTGTGTACAAGGACCACACATGCAGCCACAAGGTGAACCACGGAGTTCTGGTTGTGGGGTACGGCACTGAGGATGGAGAAGATTACTGGCTGGTCAAAAACAGGTTTGTGAGACAGGTGGAGAGAACAACTGTATTGTTCAAACTAATTTCTCCTTTATTTTTATTTTTATTTTTTTCAAGCTGGGGTGAACGCTACGGAGACGGCGGATACATCAAAATGGCTCGGAACAGACACAACCAGTGTGGCATCGCGCTCTACGCCTGCTTCCCAGTCATGTGATCAGGACTGGTGCTTTTGGATATATATGAATACATTTAAATAGTTTTAATAATTACTGAAAACCTAACTTTCTTTAAATAAAATTCATTTAAATTATCTTGCCTGGAATTATCTGAATTTGTGGACAACTCTGACTCACAAGGGTCTAAAACCTTTAAGCCATCTATTGTTGGAATATGTGATGGAGAAAATCAGAAGCTGCAGAGGTGTCTGCTGCTGGATTCTAGAATAATCTGACCCAGCTCCCTATTTTATGGTTTCACCCTCTTGATTTATCAAGCTTCTGCAGAGTTTTAGATCGGGGGTCTTAAACCAAAGGCTCCAAGCCCACATGCAGCTCGCTGACTCCTGTTGTGGTTTAATTTTAAAAGGTAAACCAACCTAAACTTGTTCTAACTGTTGGACTGCACACATCACAAGTTGAATTAAAACATCTGGTTTGATCTTTGTGCACCATTTACCACAATCTATTGGAGGTCAGTCGGCACATCCAGAATTTAGACACTGAATTATTAGCTGGATGTGCTATTTTTGAACAAATTTAAGGATTTTAATTATAGGTTACAGTAGGGGTGACTCTCTGAATTT
>NC_050522.1:14815352-14866526 GCF_002922805.2 Oryzias melastigma
CAAAAACAAAGTTATGATAAATCTCTTAAAACAGTAATAACTTATTTTTTCTCTTAGGAGTGAAATAAGACTTTGTGGCTCGTACTGCATTGTGGTCAGTGAGTTTTGAAAGTTGCAGACCCAGAACTAGATTAGACTAGTTCGGTTCATGTAAAACCTGTGAGACGAGTCCCGAGGACTACGGTAGAGAAATCTGACTGTGGAAACTGGATCACAGTACATGCTGGAAACTACTCTTTGGTTTGAAGGTGGTGCATTTCTAAAGATCTCAATAGGCTTAAAATATCCTTAAATGTGAAATTTTTATATTCAAAACATTTTGTCCTATTTCTGTATTTAGAAATGCCAACTATAATTTCAGTCCCTGTATCTTGGTCCTAGAAAGCAATAACTGCAGTGGTCTATGAAAATCTAGTGGCTTCTAAATCCAGATTAACTTCATGCAGCAGCTACATTTAGTTTTTCTTTTTTAGATTTGTTAACTGGTTTCATATCTGTAGCTATCCATAGCTGCTTTTTATGCTGAAGCTCGTGCAGAGGATCAAACCAACAGAGGAAGGAAAGGGGGGCTGGGGTTGTTCATTGAAGCTTTTACATTTATTTTGAGTATACATAAGCTTCATTAAACTGATCTAATTTTACATTTATTTAAGACGATAATGTATTGTAAAGTCTCCCCTCCCCATTTGTCAATGGTCTGATCTGCCACATAAATCCCCTGATATATCTGGAGTTCAGTTCAGTTTGGATTCAGATTAAGGTCTGTTAAAACATGTTTTCTGTCAAGCATCTTCGTTGAGTTTTGCTCGTCTAACCTCTTTTATGGGCCCAGCTTTATCATTTTCAAGAAGGTAGATAATTTTTCTATTTTTAGGTGATAAAATTTACCCATTCTAGTCATAATTGTTCAACCTGTGGCACATTCTTAACTTACCAGGTCCATCACGGGCTCTGAAAATTTGGATAGAACTATTCCACAAATGCAGGGGTGTACAACACATCTTAAAAACCCCACTCCGATTAAAAAATGTGACTTTGTGTGTGTGTGTGTTTGACATGTACTTGTAACATTTTTCTCAAAGCCACACAAGCTCCCTGCTCATGTATCCACTTGTAGACAGACGGATCCATGTGTGTCTTGGTTTAACCGGAATCTGGCTCAAAACTACAATTTTGCCCGCCATTTTCGATGTATTTTTAGGTTCGGAGTGTGAGGGGCTGTAAGCTAGTGGGAGACAGTATAAACAAAGGGATGATGGGAAGAAAGGGCAGACTTACTTTGTGCCAAATGCTTTTATAATAGCACAAAAAAATGTTCGGAGTGGGACAATGAAAATGAAAGAAACTAGCAATCGAATTAGCTTTTCTGTCAATGTTGATGGCATTTAAAACATTTTCAGAAATGTCATTTTTAGGTTAGGAAGAAAAAGAGTAGAATTAAAGACATTCAATGCAATCCAAGACCAAGCGGATCTTTTGCAATGTTTATTTTTGAGTTATGATTCCCATCATGAAACTGGAAAACTGGCACCAAAGTGCCAATTCCAGCACAACAAGCAACTCACAGAAAATACAGCACCTTTTCAGCATCACTAAAGTATTTCAATAACAAGAAATGAAATATTCAGTTTACCAAGATTTTCATTTACAAAACATGAGGACGACATATAACAGCATCGAATATTGTCTTTTTTTTGTTTGTTTTCCTTGATCTTTTTGTTCCACAAACTCCAAACTTTCACGTACAAACATCTAGTTTCTACACGAAATACACTGAATTTCTCAAGTGAAGTCACGTAAAGAGAAAGACTTTTCAGTTAAATCAAACTAAATAAAAGAAAAAATGAGGACACTCCTCGAGTCCAAGCTACAGTGGAGGATTCCTGCAGGTTCCCCGTGGCGACGGGATTTCTGGCATAAGTAAGTCCGTTTTTTCGGATTCATTTTGGACTCGGCTGTGTGTTCTCCAGAACCAAAACAACAAATCATGCCATAAAAACATTTAACAAACTGCCATTATTAGGAAAAGTCCTGTAGACTAGTGTTTAATTTCCACCACATTCCATATCACTATCATTGATACAATTAAACCAGCAATCCTTTTCACAATTTGTACAGGTGTATGTAAATATATATATTTATATAGAATGGAAATTCTACACATTTTATAATCTTTTACATTAGGAGCTTTAATTTAACCTTTAGGTTGTGTTTAGGTCAACACATTATAAGGGTTTGATAGAATTTGTTGCTTTAACGGGGGAAGGGCTCCACGTTATTGCTTCCGCTTCCGTCTTTTTCATGGATTTGTACAAACAACCGAGCAATATAATCTTTTTTACACGATGAATGCATCTTCATTCCGGTAACTATTGCCTTTCCCCGGCCTTAACCCACCTCGTATCTTCGTAACAAGATAAACTGTAGGCTTACGAGCATTTACGGTATAAATGTCATCATATATACTTCATAACTATGGATAAAAATCACCTGGGTTCAGGTAAACAAGGAGCACTGCCACCACTTACTTTCAGAACACAAACTTAAGTTGTAACCACTTTTTAACCCCACTTTGATTAAGAAAAAAACCACTGCAAGCAACAAGTCTATATCATCATACAACAATGAGAACACTTGTTCTTTCTTTGGACAAGAACAGCTGGCATACAGGAAGTAGTCAGACAACACGGCACGAAACATGCGTTACGATCAGTTGTGTACAGAGTTTTGGAGGGCGACGTTGTCGTTGAAGCTTTTTTTTCCCTAAATGGAGTCATCTCTGAGACTGACTGTCTCTGAGGAGAAAGGCACTTTCAGGGATGACTGAGCAGCCAGATGCTAAAAGACCAAACCGCATCTGCACAAGAACACCCAGGTAGGTTATGAAAGATAGATTTCCAGAATATTTTTTTTTTCTCTTTTAAATATATTCCTTGGTCCTGAACAAAGAAAAAAAAGTAGGAAAATAGTCTGGAACAAAATTAAAAGATTTGTTCTTTTAAAAAAATTATAAAAAATTGATGGAACATAATTTGACAAAACTTGAAGCTTCGTTCACACCAGACATTCGAACGCGCTCTAGTATGTGCGCGTCCATCGAAGGGCTTTTTCTTCTGTTTACTAGCACATGTCCGCCACCTAGAGTTGGAAGAGGGTGGGTGCGAAATGTCAAAGTGGTGCTAATCTCACGATTTGGGCACATTACAGAAATTATTTAGTTCATTTGTTAGCGTCCTAGCATGGATATTCATCATAATCATGTCAGTGTATCTTTAACTGATAAACAAACATCGTCAGGCTCTACACCGTGTCCAGATTCACCAGATGAACCAAATCCATATGTGGCTACCAAATCCCTGATTGGTCAAAGTTCAACCTGGTTTAACTGGCAGGCCTGAAACGCATGTTTACGCACATTTACAAACAAGCTTGAACATGCGTTCCCAAAGACGATGTGAACGTAGCCTCAGAAAAATACTTTTTTGCTTAAAAAAAAAATCTAAATTTTCATGCTTGTCAGGGGCTTCATATAAAACTAAGTTCTCGTGTTTAAAACCGACAAATCTAAAAAAATACAGTCAGTCAGTGGTTAGCTTAGCTTATTTCAGCATAGATTAGCTTAGCTTAGCATAAAGAGTGAAAAAGCTTCCTTGCCGTTTTCTGTTTATGCTAAGTTAAGCTAAAAGAAGTAAACAATGTTTTCTGTTGGTGACAAGATGGATGATAACCCTCAGCAAAAAGTAGTAGTTTAATTTATTAAGTATACTTGAGTGTAAGATTAGCAAATATACTGTAGACCATGTACATGTAGGAAGTATACTTAACTGAATACTTCTTCAGTCTAAATTGGAATATTTTAAGTTTACAATATAAAGATAGTACATAAAAACAAAACTTTAAGTATAGTACCTCACTTTTAGCATAGAGTAAGTACACTGTAGCACATTTAAAAAGACTACTTTTTGCTAAGGGAACCTTTGCAAACACAGAAATGTCACATATGACTAAATCTTTGAAAGAAATACTAACTAAGAAGAGATTAGGAAATATAAAAAGAATTCTTTAAAAACTGCGGGAATAAAATAACAAAAAAACATTCACCTTGTATTGGTAAAATATAGAATCTAAATGTTTTTGGATGCCATCTCTGTGTCTTTTTATGATAAGATAATATCATTCAGAACATGCACAAACAGAGGGCGTTTTTTTGGGTCAAACTGTCACACTTTGACTTATTGATTGTCAGCACACGTTGGTTTACACCTTTGGAGAAACTTATAGTGACGATTAGGATGAGTTTGTCATGAAGTTTGGTCAAATTTAAAGACATATTTTAGTGATAAAAGAGTCAAATATGAGCACAGGCTACCATTTTGAATAAAAACAAATTAGCTTTAGTACCAGCTACAAATTCTAACTCCTCAATCTATTGCTTCCTAACTCCTCGAGCATAATTGGGAAGTTACTGGGGAAATAATATTAAAATTGGAAGTAGCAAAAGTGGCATCTTCTTGTTGCTCGCACATTTTTTACCGGAATATTGTGGAAATGTAATTCATGAATTGGTGGCTCAAGCTGAACAAAACGATTTGACATATTAAATGGACATATAAAGATTTTTTAACAAAAAACCTTGGTTGCCAAGGAAATCCAAAAATGTACTTTTGCCGATACTTCTAAAAATGACATGGACGTGTTCATCATCCCCAGGAAAACCCAAAATAGGATGGTTGCTACGGAGATAAACCAACAGGAAAGCCGCCATTTTGGGTTTTTTTTTTCCATGAAAAATATAAGGGAGGCAGAGGTGGAGGGGCAGCCGCTCAGCCAGTAAGGGTTAGTCTGGTGGAGGGGGGAGGGGCGTAGGGTCCAATTCAAAGTCAAGGTTGACTATATGACTCCAGAAAAAACAAGTGCCCTATATTAAAGTTTACCTAAAATAAACCTAAAAGAAAAAAATAATTGTTGTGAATTTATCAAATGACAAAAATGATGTAACCACAGTACAAATGATGATAACATGGTTGCACTCATTTGCCTAAACGGTGGAATGTAAAGTATTTTTTTTTGTGCTAACCTTATAAAACATATTTTTACTAATGTACAAATCAACCACCAAGTCTCAAGTTGTAACATCCAGCATTTTGATTAAAAAAGTCAATGGAGTAATTTTCTCTAATAAAAAAAGCCCCACAAACACTCACATGACTGATTCTGTTTTTAAAAAAAATTGATTTCCCATCGTTTTTATGCAACCCAAACCCATCCCACAGACATTTGTGCAATCCACATAAAAACGCCAACAACATTCCACACATCAGGGAGGGGAAACACTGGTTCAACACAGAGGAAATGGCTCCAACTCTTCCCATGCACAACAGAGAATCCTGTGAAATGCATCTTTACCTGTTTGAGTTTCGTGGCAACAATTTAGCCGGAATTATTCAGGAACTGAAAGGGAAAGGTGTCTGAATAAACCCAGCCTCACTGGAATGTTAGAACGTCATGTGGCAGAAAGTAACAGCATTCATTCAGCAGGTCTGGCTTTAGTAACAAGCAGTTTTCAAGGGTCAGATATTTGTGATTTCATTTTAGAAAAAAGGAACAGTCACAAAATACACCTATAAACACGCTTTTGATTGAAAATATAAATCAGGTTTTACCACAAAAATCACAGTAAATTATTAGCAGCACTGTAAGCCAGTCACTGAAACCCATAACAAAAAAAAAAACAAAATAACACAGCGATCGTGTCTGTAGACTGCATAAAAACACATCATCTTTTAGGGTGATTCCTTCATAATGTATGTGTATATGTATAAAACCACATCTGGTAGAGAGCAGCTGACTAAAGCAGAGGTGTTGTGATGCTCTAATAGCTTTGTCCACATGTGTGTGCTCTTCTTTTATGATCGCTGTGTGTCTGCAAACAGATTAAAAGGATGCAATCCACATTTCAAAGGATTCTAGGCCTACATTTGGGAGGGCGGTCTGTTCTGTTTCTGTGTGACAGACAGGCGGCGTTTGAAGCTCTCAGGGGTGTTTGGGCTCCAGGGCTTGGCCATGCTCTCCAGCTTTACGCCACTGCCCACTGCTGGTCATTTTTTTCCTTACTGTAACACTTGGCCGCGAGTTTCGGGCAACTTTGTTGCAAGGAAACTGCCGGCGGCGAGGGCACCGGCGGCGAACAGGATGGGTAAGGCCTTAGTGATGCCGACAAACGACTGGAAAATACTGATGCCCAACACGGCAGCCAGTTTACAGAGGGCATTCAAGAAACCAAATGCTGTGGTCCTGAAGAAAAGAGGGACAAGCACAATCTTAGTTGGATGTTACAACACCGTGCAACAACAAAAACATTTTTTCTTACTCATTATAATCAATAAATACCTCACAATTCACCAGGAGCTGCAGGAAAAACATAAAATTTCTGCACATTGAATTTATTATAAAGGGAAAGGGAAAAACTAGTTATAAAAAGTTGAATTAGTTTTTCATGTTTCATCAATACCAACACCTGAGATGTATCAAAGACATTAAATTGTGGTCATTTCTATTGACTGTACAGTGAGACCTGGACTGAGTAACCCCTCCCTCTCATGTTCCAAACAGGAAGTACCTGCTGGCTCCAAGAAACTGACATTTTTTTTAACTAATCTATAAAAATCCTATTTTTTTTCAGCAGTTGAAGTTATTTAAATAATAAACTGACCGATCAGATGCCTCAGTAGAAGTATTCAGTTTCAGGTCAAACATTTGAAACAAGCTCACTCCTGATTGGCAAGAGCGGTTGCCACAGAAACAATGAATCCGACCAAACATGTTGTCTAATTCCAAAATTGTGGCGTCTGTATCACAAAAAATGGTGCCTGAAATAGCTTTATTCGGTTAGAGCTGGAAGTAAGGCATTTTCTATGGATGGCGTCAACACTCCAGTTCTCATATACAGTCAATGGGTCAAACTGAAGCCAGTGATCCAGGTAAAGCATCTTTTCTTGCTGGGTCCATTTCATAAATTACATTTATTATTATTATTATTATTTTGGTGTGTCAGAGTGGACAGAATAGATCTGTGACATGTGGCAAATTATTCTTTAAAAGCCTCTATTGACAGAAAAAAGTCTGTTCTGCTCAAAATCTAAATTTTAAAGGATAGAGACAAAAAAAAGGCATAAACACAAGCAGATAAAATCAAAAATCAAAATATACTTTTGGCTGTCGGTGGAAGATCCAAAGCTTTGATTTAGCTTCATGATTAATGAATGCAACAAGTTTTGGACAACAATAGGGCTCTATGGGATTTCAGTGGCTTTAACACGAGTTTTTCTATAGCATTAAGCAACAGAAGTATCAACATATTAGTGAAAAAAAAATGTGACTCATTTAGGTCAATTCAAGAATTGATTAAAATGGGTCCTAAAACAGAACTCTGCTGAACCCCATTGTATTAAGTCTAAACAATGATTTCTGTTGTTCTCCTCCATCTATTCCTTAAATAATTCAATACATGCATAATGCTGTAGAAAACATTACATAAATGTATCTCTGTCGACATAAAAAGGAGCTTCCACCCTACCTTTTATCAGAGGGGTACAGCTCCACTGTGACCACATCCAGGGCGTTCCAAGAGGCGATGCTGATGCCCCCAAACAGACAGAGGAGGGCGATCATCCCTGACTCACTGTTCCCAAACATCAGGAAGAAACAGCTGACACAAGATATGACACTGGACCCGGCTGTGAGGAGAGAGGAAGCAGCACACTGAAAGAAACTCATTCTGCAGCCACCACTATGTCCAAATTCCCTCCCTAACTACTAAAATACGACATAGTTTGGGATTATCTTAATTTTAAAAGCAATTAAGACACCATGCTCACTACTTTTATTGTTTAAACACCAAATATGACATCACCCTTTTCCCAAAATAAAAACCTAATAAATATGGACATTTTTACAAATACTGTGTTCTACTAATTCTTATGGTCTATATTTGCCAATCTAGTGACCATCAATGTACACTGGTTTTCAGAAGAGACTTCAGGGAAATTTTTTTTGGATTTGGGAATTGTACACCCGAAAAAATGGTTAATGCCCTAAAAATACACTAAGAGTAGTGAGGGAATTCATACAACCACATCACCAAACAAAATGACCCACCCAGCATCCTTAGACGGCCAATTTTGTCCATTAGCAGAGCGGAGACGATGTTTCCAGGCAGCACCGCCAGTGTGCCCAGGAAGTTGATGAAATAAATCATGTAGGCGTTGTTAAAGTCGTCGCTGAAGTCCAGCACACAGCCCTCTTTGTTGTGGAGGAACGTGCTGTTGACCAGTTTGCAGTCGACGAATCTGTATTTGAACAAGTCTGACGGAACAAAGAGGAATCAGATCATCATTGTTGAAGATCACAGATGTTTTGATTCATTCCGCAAAATTCTTTTCAGAGTTTTACAGAGATCTTTGGGATTTGTGTTATTAACCCTTAACATTTTTTTACAATTTGTTCTAAAAATTTACTTTTAATTTCTTTATATATAAAAAAAAACCCAAGTCTGAGTGGTAAATGTATTTTTTTACTGCAAAAAATGAGATCAAACTGTTTTATAACACAGATCAAAAGAGTATAGATGAAATAAAAGTATTTAAAACAAAAAACAAAGAAAAGACAAAGTCAAAATATTGTATTTAAAAATGTATTTTTATAAACAGGTGTGAACCTTCACTGAAGTTCTGTATCTACAATGTTCAAAGGATTTATTCTAAGCACCATAATTACATGTAATTACTTTGAAGTTTTTCGAAATTTTAATGCTAAAAAACCTCTTTGAAACTTTCACGGTAAAAATTTGAATGAAAACAATTTTAATGTCCAGTCTGTGTCAAGAACCGATGAATTCCAATGAAAAGTCTATATAAACTTGCTTTAGTGCAGGTTTTAGGGTTCTGCGTTTAAAACGTTCACTAAACAAGTAGCTAAACAAGTTTCTACGACCGTTTTCAAACAAAACTTGCGGCCAATGAGCGTTGAAAGTTAAATCAAGTCAAACTTTGACCAATCAGGGACTCAGATTTGGTCGTGACATGTTGATGGCGTCTCCTTTAACTTACTGAAGCATCAACTGTTGAAAAATTGATCATGAAGGAGAAACTAATAGAAGCAGTTTGTGCCCGGACGGAATTATGAGTATTTCACTGTGTATATTGGAATAGAGCTGTGAAAGAAAAAGCTTGGAGCAAGACTTAACCTCACATCAATCCTCTTCCATTTGTTGTTGGTGGACATGCGCTAGCAAACAGACAAAGAAGGCCCACCCTGCTTGTACAGTGTGAACACCATAAGCTGAACAGAAGTTTAGCTCATTCTTGAACACAAGTCAAATGCGCACATAGCTTAATGAATAAAAGATGCAACAATATTTGCTTTAATACTCATTTTTGTTGAATTACGTTTTAACACATAATTGAGACATAAACATGTATTGGAGAGGATAAACAATAGATGACACAGCAATGCTTTTACATTAAAGCTAGGTACACATCACTCAAGCAACGCTTCCCTTCATATGAAAATGAGGTTTTTGATCAGCAGTGGAGTGAAGTGCTACTTGAATATTTAAATTAAGGGATGCTTGATATGCTGATATTTTTTATGCACATATATAAATAGAGGTATTTATTATTGTTGTTTATTGTTTCTTTTTTATTAACGTTAAGAATTAAGCAAGACTAGGTTGGAAGTAAGGATGCATGTTTGTTTAATCATTTTAGTTTTGAATCTTTGGTTTGGTTGATTTCTATAGAAAAAAATGTGTTTTTGAAAATAAAAAGTTAAAAAAGCTAGGTACACATCGAACATTTGATGTGCCTTCAGTTAATAGTGTTCACACTGCACAAGCAGGGAGGGCCTTCTTATTTTCTACTGTTTACTATTACATGTTTGCCCCCCACAATTGGAAGAGCCTTGGTGTGAAATGTCAAATGGGTGCAAATCTGCAATACAGGCTCAAAACGGAAACAGATCAGTTTATTGCTAACGTCCTTGAAATGGCGGATATGGATAAGCATCATGTCAGGAGAGTCGTTCATCTTTATTTTATAAAAACAAATGCAAAGGGCGCCAGGGTTTTCACTGTGTCTAGGTTCACCAGATGAACCAACTATGCAGTGAGTTTCACCTACAAAATCTGAGCCCCTGATTGGTCAAAGTTTGTCCTGGTTTAACTAGTATTTTGTATATAAAGCCAGAAAAGAGTTATAAAAACTAGTGTAGTTAGGCTAAATTTTAAATCCCAAACCCCAAAACGCAAAAACTTTTCATTGGAAGCGGTCGCTTAAACGTGAAATTTCCAGAGGAACCTGGAATTTTTTCACTCGCAGTAACATGGAAAACCACACGCTTGTTCAGATTCTGGAGATTGAATGTCTTTGTTGTGATCCAATCCCACATCCTTCCAAAAAGGACTAGTTATTCCCCCAAAAAAGGGAAAAAAATATGATTAAATCATATTTTAGGGAAGGCTGCCAGTACTTCATAGAATTCACCACAAAACCTTTCCTGCTCTGTTTTCAATCAAAGTTGCTCTCAGCAGAACCCAAACAATTTTCTATTTTCTCAGGATATCTTTATGTAGAAAAAAACGTCATAACTTAGTTTAAATGTCCTCATGTCACTAAGACTGCAGTAAAAAAGTAACTTGCTAATACCAAATCCGGAACAATAACAGATATAATTCTAAGGAGAGTAAACCTGAAAAAGGGAAGATTTTTTTTTTCTTTTTTGATGTTTGAGTGATACAAACATGAAGGAATGTACAGCTGGCTTTATGGATCAGCAGATGGCAGCTGCCGGTGTCACCAAAAAAGCTAAAAGCAGATAAATCTGCCATAGCTGAGAAAATACTGCAAAGAAAATGGTGTCCTGAGATGTATTTTCCAGGCCTAACCCTGACATGTGGATTTAAATCAAAACCACACGGCGTTGTCACAGAAACTTCTCTACGCTCACCGTGGGATGCATCTGTCTTCTGTTAACTGGTGTCTACGGTTCTTGTTCTGT
The DNA here is from genome assembly GCF_002922805.2 of Oryzias melastigma. Lineage (NCBI taxonomy): Eukaryota > Metazoa > Chordata > Actinopteri > Beloniformes > Adrianichthyidae > Oryzias > Oryzias melastigma. The sequence goes on from NC_050522.1 coordinate 14,826,408, forward strand.
CCGTTTAACCTAATCTCAAAGCAGTGTTTCCTATCTAATCTTCGAGGAAGCCAGGGATGGATATGTTTGGGTCGCCATGGTGATAGTTGTACTGCACCAGCGTAACCTACGGTTACCAGAAACAGTTTTGCTGTTGTCTATTTGTGTGGTTATTTAGTCTCCATCAAGATCTTGATTTCCAACAAAACATGTTGGAAATGTTCCTGCGTAACAGTAAATACTCTGTTTTATTTTGAAAGATTCCTCTGAGGTAATTCAGTGGGGCTGGATCTTCAATATCATACAAATATTGTCTGCTTTCATTTTGCCAAGAAAGCTTCTATTATTTTTATATTTAGCTTTTTTTTCAACAAGGAGTGAAAAACGAAATATCACAATTGATCATAAATGTGTCAGTAAGCTCCCATTTACCTGTGTTGTAAAACAAACTTGCGATGAAGGTGCAGTTCTTGAAGAAGGTGTGTGTGGAGGTGATGTCCTCGAAGTAGCACTCCTCAAACACAGAGTTCTCAAACACCATCGACTTCATCTTCAGGTTGAGGAACCTGTGGGAAAGCGTCTGTTGTTGGAGCTGCTCCGAAAAAAAAAAAAAAAAAAAAAAAATCTCCATTGATGTATATTTTAGAGTTTAAAAATAAAAGCTTACTTGTCGTTAAAATAGTATCCGTGGCTATGTATTTGGTTTTCCAGGGTGAAGTTGAAAGTGACGTGCTCCACTCGCTCCTTTGTGAAGGTCTTAGTTCGAGAGTCGTATTCCTGCTTCTGGATGTACTTGATCATGTCGGGGAACCACACCGTCAATCCGTAATAGCTGCCAAGTTTGGAGAGACGAGACAGACGGAAGGATGTGTTAAAAGTCAGTTTGGCACATGTTAAAGTGTCTGCTACTTTAGTTCACTTTACCTGAAGGACATGGTGAACCACACAGCCATGAGCATGAAAGTTGTCCGTTTATATTCCGGGCTGAAGCAAGCAAGGATATTTTTCCTTATCTAGAACAGATCAGAGGATAATCCAATGGGTTAAATTAAAAATGACAGCTTTTTTTTTTTATATAAAATTTTGGCTAAAAAGAAGGCTTAAAGTGGGACTTTAAGTTGAATGACTCAGAAACTGAAAGTAAGTCGAACTTTTAGTGTCATGATTTTTTTTTTTTAGTTTGCATCAGTGGGTGGGATGATAGGGGGTGTAGGCGTGCACGTGTACTGTCGCAGCACGTAGGCTGAATGCAAATACAGCCAGAAAGTATCTTGTTGTGCTCAGCAGTGTTGTAACAAATGTGGTGCAACTAAAACCATGTTTTATTTAGCTTCTTTTTGACTTTTTATCGATTGATTTTACTTTAAAGTCTCACATATCAATAGATACATGGAGGAAATATATTCAGTGGAGGATTTATTTATCTTTTTTTATTTAATTAATACAAGACCCCTTTATTCCATAATTGTGACCTTAACGATAATACTTTTTTTAGATCATTTTAATGAAATCTCAATGTACTGACCTGTTGGGAAAGGCTCATAATCTTCAGTTGGTAGCGTTGCCATACGGGGGTGTCAGTGCCAATGTCCACCAATTCATCCACCGGCTTCACCGTCTTGATTGTGGTCACCTTGGATCACACAGACACAGGTCTAAAATGTTGGAGATAATAACCCAACTGCAACTTGTGGTTTAACCAAACATTTCTAAAAACAAAATGATTTTTTTCTGATGCTTAAGTTAACCAAGGATGAAAACGGAAAGTGCAAAAAACATTTTTTTACCTGTTTTCTCATGATAACAATATAGTTTTTTCACATTGTTTTCTTGTGATAACAACAGAGTTTATGATAGAATCGTTTTCTCATGACATCCACCTTTCCTTTTTTCCCGCCATTTTTTCATGATAACGACATCTATTGTCTCATTATCAGAAGAAAATATGCTTTTGTTTTTTCTCATGATAAAGATTTTATAGTTCTCTTTAGCATGAGTGTACTGGATTTTCATTGGTGATCCCCACATTTGTTCTTGGGGACATGAAAACAGCCCCGTTCCCTCATCTGGTCACTTTAAAGATTGACAACAACTGCAGGATCACTGAACTGCAGCCACCTCCACTGCTGTGGCCGCCACAATTTGAAGGTTGTTTAAGGCCAACAACATCAGAACAATCTCTGCCTGGCGTCATTTTCTCTGACAAACTGCTTTGTTTTGCTGTGGAATGTAGAAAAATGAAATACGGATATTTTTTGTAGTCTTGTTCTTACAATATTTTGACATCTCATGATGATGGCATCTACTATCTCGTCATCATGACATAATAACATTTGTTATCTTGTGACAACAACATCTGCTATCTCATTATCAAGAGATTTATGACAAATTCCACTATCTCGTTATCACAAGAAAAATCTTGTTTTCTTCTGATAACATGATAGTGGATGTCAATATCACAAGATAACAACTTTTTGTCATGAGATAACGACATCTACTATTTCACTATCAGAAGAAAACTGTTTATTAGTGATAACGTGATAGAGAATGTCGTTATCACAAGATAACAAATTTAGTTATCTCTTGATAATGATATCTTCTATCTCGTTAGCACAACATGATGAAATGTGTTATCACGTTGTATTGACACCAACTGTCTTGTTATCATGAGTTTATGACATCTACTATTTCATTATCACAAGAAAATACGTGTTTTCCCATGATAACATGATAGGAAATGTCGTTATCATGAGATAACATCTACTATCTCGCTATCATGAGGAAAAAAACACTTTTTTCGTAATAACATGATAGTAAATGTCATTATCATGATAACGTTTTTTTGTTGTGTCGTGATAATAATATCTACTATCTCATTATCATGAGATAACATCTACTATTTTGCTTTTAAGAGGAAAAAACTTTTTTTCTCATGATAACATAAAAGTCATTATCGCGAGATAAAGTTTGCTGTCTCATGATAATAATATTTACTATCTCATTATCACGAGATAACATCTACTATCTCGCTATCATGAGGAAAAAATGTTTTTTTCCTGTGGTAACATGATAGTAGATGTCTTTATCACAAGATAACAAAGTTTGCTGTCTCATTCTAAAAATATCTACTATATCGTTATCACGAGATAATGACATCTACTATCTCATTATCATGAGGGAAAAAAAATTCTCCTGATGATGTGATAGTGGTTGTTATGGCAACATCTGATGGAGATGTTAGTGACCTTAAAAACCATCAGAGTTGCAACTTTTCTTTCATATTTAAAAGAAATCACTTTTTAAAGGAACTAAACAATATTTCTTCTTTTGTTAACAAATAATTGGATGTTTGTACCCGACTTATATTTTCATCAAGAGCTAATAAGTGCAAACAAACATTTCATTTTGTTATGCCACTAAATGTGCTATTTTTTTAATAGGTACAGTTTGATGCAGACTGGAAAGATTCTACTTACCACCAAGCATTTTACCAAATTCAACAGTAACTCACCTTTTTGAGTGTATAATGTAATTGTTTCCTTAAAAAAAACTTACAGAAAAGACTTTCTCTGGGTGCCCCTTTCCTCGCATATTTGTGTCATGGACTTGCTTCAGAATCATCCAGCCTTCGTCGTGTTTGCCATTCTGTTTTAAAACAAGGCAGATTTTACACCTTATTCCCCAATTCCACAAAATGTTTGTCAATCATCAATATGTACGTCAATTAAAAAAAAAAAAAAAAAAATCACCTCAAGATAAAAGCGAGGACTCTCAGGCATAGCGTTTAGGGCTGCGATGGCCGCCACAGACGGGAAAGCACACACTAGCACGAACACACGCCAGCTATGGAACTGATACGCTGAACCCATCTGGAAACTCCATCCTGAGAGGAAAAAAAAAAAAATTATCATAAAAATCTGATCACGAGTAGTTATAGCTGAAGAGATTCACGGAGCTCTGCAGTGTCAAGAAAGGCCAACTATACGTCAGTTTAAGCCTGTTAAATTTGCCCTGTAGTTTGTCATCATTCCACTAGGGGCAGTAGAAGGGCTTTTCCTGCTCAATATACAAAATGGCTACTTCCATGACATCTCAAAAAAACACTTTTAGCGGGAAATGTTTTTGCTAATTTTCGAAACTTTATGAACATAATAAATCCTCTATTGTTTTTCATTTGTTTAAATGACTACTTGCTGTATTTAAAGGATACAACATTAGTCATTAATTCTTTTTTTATAATACAATCAAACCTTAAAAATGTGTGGATCAATTTTGAGGAAGTGGGTAAATAAGGTGTTTTTTCCTGAACATTTCCTGAACAAAGTTTTGCATCTCAAACTAAAATTGTTACATGCAAAGATGTATCATATAACAGACTGTAGCATAACTGATACTATCTATATCTAAAATAGCATTGCAAAATTTTTTTGTGGATGTCATCAAAGAGCTTATAAATATTCATTTCAAAAACGACTTTCTTTGATGTATTGGGCTTTACAGGGTTAAAACTGAAAAAATGTAATTTATGTAAAGATTACGGAGGTGCATTGATACGTTTAATCAAATTAAAGATTAGCCTAGCTTTATCAAGATTAAAAACACCTCCAACTAGTTTGGCTATGATGAGTTTTTGCAGATTTTTAGCAAATGTTTACAATGTTATCTGAATTTATTGACTCAGTTTCATCATTTTTAAAGGCTGTTTTTGTATTCTTGTGCATTAAGTATCTCCAAAGACCATAAATTAAAAAAATAGCTAGATATATAGTGAGATTATAGCTATTATTATAAAGATAGAATATTTAGATAGCTTTTATCGCTTATAGTTTTGTTGTATTTCAGTTAAGTGGTTCTCAGAGTTTTCTTTTATTGTGTTTGTTAGGCTAACTGCTAATTGTCTTAAATTAAATTTAAGTTTCAGAATATAACTCAAATTTTTTACATAGTTTGGCGAGAGGTCCAAAAATATTATTTTTCTCTTCTTTATTGTGCATTTTTTGGTTGCTGCGACTTATAGTCTTTATAGTTTGAAAAATAGTCAAAGTACTTTTTCCCAAATTCATTAAAAATGATCAAACTTAATTAGAAAATGATATGCAGAGGAAAAATGATAGCGTGATGACTGTGACTACTGCACCACTTTTCCACTCACCATAATGTGGGATGATAGTCCAGGCCATAGCAGATGCATATATTCCTCCAATCATCCAGAACATGCAGAGCCAGCTGAGGTGTTCACCGCGCTTCTCTTGGGCCAAAAACTCAGAGTAGTAGGAAAACACAATGGGAATTGAACCACCAATTCTGCAAAAATGAGAATCGATTCCAAAAACATCATGATCATAGTTTGTAAAAAAAATCTATCAAAAGATTATCAGAGTGGGATTTAAAGACTTTAACATAACAACAGAGACAAAAATACACTCATTTTTTGTTTTGCTTTGTCTCATTTTACAACCTCTAATGTGTAGCTGTGATTGTGTGATTGGCTAATCATTTGATTTTCTAAACCAACTTAAATCTCGTTTGGGATAATGGGGTTGCTGGGGCCTATCTCAGTCATAGTAAGGCAAAAGCAGAGTACACCTTTGACGGGTCGCCAGCCCGTCGAAGGACCATCAGATTACCCATTTATTGATTTTGTGGTGTGCAGTGTTCAGCTACATCTAAACCGAGCAGAAGTGAAGAAGAAGAAACAATTCCACCTTAATTCTCCAATGCACAGGAAGAGCAAGAGAAACCCCACATCCCGATTCATTTGAGCTTTGGCTTTAAAGATTTAGCTTTGATTAAAAAAATCTTATCTGCACAAAAATCTTCAACGGTCATGTTGGCGCTTACCCAACTCCTGACAGGAGACGGCAGAAGAGAAAAGTGCTGTAGCCCTGGACGAAAGAGGAGAAAAAGGAGAAGATGCTGTTGATGGAGAGAGAGATGAGAAGAGACTGCCGGCGGCCTATCCGGTCAGCCAGAGCTCCCCAGAGGAAAGCCCCAACCATCATCCCAAAATAAACAATCAGACCTGTGCAGAGAGTAAACAAAATGGAGGCATTACAACAACAAAAAATACTACAATGACTTTAGTTTAATAGGAAATTCATATAAATTACTGGAAGAGTGAAACATTGTCTGCACCAAGACTTACTTAATGATCAATGTTTTTTGTTTTAAGTTGGACTGGCAGTCATTGATTGTCATCTTTTTGGAAGCAAAATGTTAGATTTATGTTGTAAGAATAAGCAGTAGTTTTAGGTTTTATGAAGATACTACTAAGAGGAAATTCCAATTTTGTTCTAAAATTTGTCATTTTCACTTATGAGACTATATTTTTGGTCACTATAATTAAAATGAACTACAATTAGGTCTATAAATATATATATATATATATATATATATATATATATATATATATATACAAGCAATTTGCTTAAAACTTGCAAAAAATACTTATTGAGCTCTAAGGCATTTAATTTAAAGTAATTTTAAAGTAATTCTTTTTAAAATTTAGCTTTTTTAGTCCATTTTAAATGCTGTGGGGAACTCCTTTTTTCTACACTGAAAAAGTGAAACATTGGATTATATAACAAAAGTTCTGTAGTTGCTACATTTAAAATGATTAGTTTTCATCAAATTAAAAATTTTGAGTTGATAGTTTACTCAACGTAGGGCTGAGAGGTATGGAGTTTTTTATATCATGAAATTGTATTCATATATATATATGTATGTATATGTCGTATACGTTTACCAGTCATGTGTTGACTAACCCTCTAACTTTTACTCGCCAAAGAATGCTCACAACTGACAAGTGTTAATTTCAGACCTTTCAAAATAAAAGCCTATCACGATAGACTAATTCTTCTATAGAAAAAAAGTTGTATCACAATAAATATCGTTATCGTTTTAACTCCACATAAATATTTAATTTGATAATTATATATTTTTAAATGTAAGAAATTACGGAGCTTTTGTTAGTTGGTCCAATATTTCTTTTTTATACAGTGTAGATATATTAGAATAACATTTCTTTTTCAGTAAGAGTAACTTTTTGGATGGACAGACTATTTTATTATTTTCTAGTCTAAAGATTCATGTACTTTTTTTATTTTTAAGCGACCTCTTTTCTCATTGTAGAAGATATCATTTCAGGAATAACATTTTGCTTTCCTGAATTTCCTGTCCCTTATTTGCAAATAATTGGTTCATTTTCTTTATTGCCAAACATTTAGGGTGAATTTCCTCATTGAAATATTTCTGTTTACCTGTTGCATCTATTTAGCCATAACCATGTGTGTTTGTGGAACAATGCAATAACTGATCTAGCCAGTAAACAAATAGAGCACGTCATGTAATAAGAGTGGAGGGTAAATATACTGAAGGTTAATCATCCTCAGTCTCTGGTTTTTCTGGTTGGCTATGACACACGTGTTGAACAAACGTGTCACCATGAGCAACACCGTGACTCATTTAGGTGTTTTAAATAGTTATTTAGCATTTATATGTCAGGAGATGCATCACAGTTTGAATAAAGTTTTTTTTATGAAGTTAACACACAATGACACACAAAAAATGCATAAATATGAGTTTTTCTCACCAAGCATGCTTTTGTTGGGTTCGGACAGACACATGTCCTTCTCTGCGCTAGGAAGGACGAACCCGACCACGAAGATTTCCACGCCGTCAGCCATGAGTGCCAAACCCAGCACAAAGTACAGGGTCCACTGGAACTTCCCATGGCCGCACTCTTGCAGGATGGTCTCGTACTGCTGGGCCAGCTCCTCCTTATCCTTCTGCCTCTGAGCGTCAGACACATCGATGTCTCTGAACTCTTGACCTCCGGTTGTCATTGACCCCGGACCTCCGGCCAGGCTGCCTTTGCCCGAGTCGGCCCGGGGGATCCCCTGGTATTCTCCCTCGTAGATCTCATCGTCTTCATCGTGACCCTCCGTGGAGTCACTGTGGCCTCCTTCGTCGTCGTTCCTCGCCGTGCTGTCGCCACGGTAATAGCCTCCATCTTGGCTACCCTGCATGGGGTAGTCATCGTCGTCGTCCTCCTCAAAGCGGCTGTAGGAGCGCCTGGCGTACTCGTCGCTCATCTTGTCCACCGAGCGGCCCACCTTCTTGGACGCTTGCCGCTTGACTTCTTTGGCGATGTCTTTGGCACCTTTAATGAAGGCAGTCCGGTTTTGGTAGCCGTCCTCCATGTTGAAGGGGTTTCAAACGGTGCACCAAGGGTCAAAAGATTCTTGAGATCCCCTTAACGTGTGGGGCTTCGGTTAGATCAACCAATGTATGGGACAAAAGCCTCTTTTTATGTCTGTGAAGAGGACAAAAAAGGGGTTCAGAGTCAAACTCAATCCAAAATCCAAAATACACCTTACAAGATAAACATTTATTGCACTAAAACTACTTTTATCCTTCATAAAAATGTATTTTTTCAAAATTATATGTCAGTAATAAGCGCAAGATAACCTCGGGCCATTAATGACAATAAAATTGTATATAATTACCCGGAGGGCCGTGTTCAGCCCCTGGGCCTTGACTTTGACACATGAGGTAAGCAAAGTAGTCTTCTAAATATTACAGAAATTATTAAATTGTATGTAATATTATGAACTTTATTTGATGTTAGCCGATTAATTTTTATGCCAACCTTTTCTGCAAAAACATTCAACAAAAGAGTGAAAATATTGCGACCCTGAAGCCCAAAGAGACAGCTGACTGAAATAATTGTTGACTTTTCTGGTTAGAATAAGAAACACAGAGAGAAAACAAACAATGTAAAAAACACACATTGTGGTGACAGGAATATATTTAAAAAAAGAATGACCAAGTAATGAAAAACACCAACTTTGATTGTAGAAAATCACTTCAAAAACATACATTTACGTTTGCTTTCATGTCTTAAGTTAATCAAATCCAATACAGAAAACAAATGAAATCTACCCACATTGTATGAAAAATGAAAAGGCTAAAAACATAATAAGCTACAAAAGAAACATAAAAATGCATTTCTAAATGTGAAATGTTAATTAAACCCCAGATGTAAAAGTTTGAAATGCCACAGGTTATTTCTTTAGAACCAGAAATCTTTTTTAGTAGTAATTTTCAATCATTCATCTCATCATCTGATCATCTTTTGATCCAAACCCAAAATCTTTTCATTTTTTAAGGACATAGTTTCTGCAGAGCAGGAGCAGTTCATTAGAAATTCACCTCTGAGTTGTTATTGTGGCGTAAGCCCGTCTCTATTTCCCATCATCCATCTGTTTATGTGTACACCTGTTAGCTTACAGCCCCTCCCAACCCCAAGCTAACATTACGGATCCATCAAAAATGGAGAGCAATATTGGAGCCATCCAGCCGTACAGTTTGGAGCCAGATGAAGAAAACAAAGACGTTCATGGATCTATGTGTCTATGCATCAGAATGAAGGTAACCAGGGATCTTGTGGCCCTGCCCAGTATGTGTCACAAAGACGCTATATTTCAAATATGTCTCCATCTGCTCCATATTGGAAGGGATTTGAAAATAGAAATATTCAGAAACACAATTTTGAGCTTCATTTTCTTTAGATGTGTCCTCCATCATGAGAAAAATGCTACGAGAACATGTTAAAAAACACAATTTTCATGAAAGGGTGTCTTTAAGTTGATCCAAAAAAATGCAACGTATAAGTGATTAAAAAAAATTCTGGACATAAATGAAAGCTATGTAATTTTATCAATAAATTTACCTCAAAAATTGCATTTTAATGAATAGTTAACCCAACCACACCCAGATAACTGATACAAAAAATATTTCTGATTAGCAAAACAAATAAAAGAAGGGCTTTTTAGTAGATTTGGCCCATCAGTCTGAAAATATCTTGTTTGAATAAATCAGGATATCTGGAGTAAAGTCTGAAGAGCAAAATATAATTGGATAACTATCTTATGTAATTCACAAAAACTCTTTAACACCAGATATCTAGATGCAGAGTTTATATTCTTTGTATTACCGTAACTCTTCAACCGAGTATGCATTAACGTATAATTCCAGCAGATTCTGAAGCATAGAAAAGCAGCTTTGCGTCAAAATGTACCACTAAATTACAAATGTGTTGCATATCTACAAAGCTGATAAGAAAAGCCGCTTTTCTCCGCATAAGAATCAGCTGATTCATCGCCAAAAAGTACAGAAGGTCAAAGGCGGTGTGTTATTTAGGTGTTGGCGGCAACATTTCCGGTGTTAAAGGGTTAAACAACAGCCAAGCATGGTGGTGGAAGGTTAATCATTTAGGTTGACCTTGCTGCAACAGAAACTAGATGAAGTACAGTGATTAAATATTTGTGTTTTCATGTTCTTTGGGTTGAATATCTGGCTGATAGGTGGACAACAACACACCTCAGCACACCAGAGAACCAACAACAGGAAGCCTGAGCAGAGACACCGATACGACATAAATGTCCTCTTGAATTCTGAAACACAACTTCACTTAAAACAGACTAAAAGTTCTCAGTGAACGATAATCGAAAATGTCCAATTTACTAAAGCATGTGGTAAAACCATTGTATCACAATCCCTCTGAGTTTTAATTATCTTAAAGCTCCCTGTTGATATTTCCATGAACCAAACCGTGTTTTTCTGGTTACACCTGTTTTCAGATCACATCCGCCCAGTTTTGCTCTCTGCTGAGTCACATACGGGCCTCAGCAGCAATTATGGGGTGAGGCAGCGCCATGCAAAAACACAGAGTGCTTTTTAATGGCTATTTCCTAATGTGGAAAGCCTTTAAGTGCATCAGCTCACAGTGGAGGGTCAGTGCATGTGCAGGGAATTAATGGGACATCCGAATAACCAGCATTGTTTGAGCCATCAGAAATAGTTAGATATTGGTGCTAACTTGTTTGTATCCAAAACCCTTTCATTACTCAGCATTAGGTACAGTTTGTATCAAAATCGGGGGTGAACTAAGCTTCCGTTTATGGCTTCAAAACAAAGAAAAGGTGAATTAAATACATTAGAAGGGGGAAAATAACTCTAAAGACTTACCAACAGTCCCATAAAATATACTTTTATATTAAAAAGAAAACTTTGAGAAACATATTTATGTTGTAACCACATTAATACTGTAAATGCTTTAAATCTCTAATAAAGAATTTCAGTACAAGTGTTACATGTTGTGTGATCCAGTCAGGAGATCCAGGATTTGCAAACTCTGAATGTGATCAGGGTAAAATCAATAAGGGATTGATAGTTTATGTAATTAAATAACAGGTTTAACGAGAATAAATGACTAAATCTGAAACCTGAGCCACTTGTGACTCTGACCCCTTCATTGTGCCTCTTTGGTTAAAGAAAAACAAAAAGTAACAGTAGAGTAACAAGTAAATTAACTCAAACTTTGTTCAACACATTCACAAACAGTTGAAGCACAGTACGTGCTCCTCCATAAGGTTCCTGTAATTCTCCAACAATCATTCACAGTTAACCAAAGTCGTACTGAAACACTGACAGATTTTACAACCCCATGAACCACAGAAAATCAGGTGGATTTTATATTGTTTAACAAACAGAAATAAAAATAAAAGAATAATTTAGTTTGTTAGATAGGTAAATTTCTTGCTGAGCTGCACCGCAAACTGTAAAATAGACCGTTATGCTACATTAGCTGCAGTGACATGATCCTGTGTGACACAGGAAGTCTTTTATTTTGAAAGGAAATCATGGAAAACTGTCAAAAATTCTAGATAATAATTTTTAATTCTCTCTCTATTTTTAAAAATAGTAACAAATACATATAAAATGCACTTTTTTAACTTGACTTTTACTATGTAATGAAGAGGTTCCCTCTTGTTCTTTTATTCCACAACATTCCATTAGTTCGCTTTAATGTTTTGTTTTGATGTGTTTTTGATTTTAAGAATCTCACTTTATAAGCATTTCATAGTACACTTTTGATCTAATTTTATCTGATTCTCTTTATGTTTTTATCTTCTGCCATTGTCCAGGACTTTGGGTCTGTTTGGGCAATTTAAGTGCTTTATAAATAAAGTTTATTTTTATTATTGTTATTATTACATATATAAAAATATGTTGTTTTCTTTTTTTTCTAAAGGGTTAAATGGCTCAGGATCACCCGTTCTAATTTCAATGCAGCAGCTTGTAAGTGTGCCTCAGGTCATCATGCATTAGGACGACATGTCACTTTGAATTTGTGGTGCCATAAAGTAACAATAATGAGACGCACGTGCACTTTAACTCCTGCTTTAAAAAGAAAATCTAACAGGTAATACCAGGTCTGACAGAAGCTCTCTAAAAGTGAGTGTTTAGAAGCAAAGTTCACAGAATCAGCATCAAATCTGCTCTTCTGGTCAGACATCTTAGCTTTCTGGATGTTTTTTTTTTTTTTTAATCATATAGATTGTCTAATCAGTGAAATAAAATCCTGCATCAAAATTCATAAATATATAACACCTATGTAAGAGTGAATCATTATTAATTAAAAAATAACATATTCTGGTGGGAAAAAAACACAAAGGATGCAGGATTACATCACAGATGCTCAGATTAAAACATATCACCTGTGATGGGTTTACATTTCAGTCCCAGTACTGACACAATGGTGCTGCATTTGTTTTGGATTTGTTTGGACACAGTGATGAGGCAGCAGATCCTGCACTGTCAGCAGCATGATAAGCTCAGATCAAAGCACCAGGCCTCGTCGACCTGGCCAAGCTTTATTGACACAGACGTAGGCCGGTTTTGCCTGTTCCAAAACAAAGAAAATAAAGTCTTTTACATGCAAAGAAGCTCATCTTTTGATCTGTTTTAAAAGTGTTCCCAGTGGTCTGTTAATTATGATTATGTCATTTTTAGCCAAAATAATAAAAATATATATATTCTAAGGACATTGTTTCTGCAGGAGTTTCTTAGAAATTCACCTCTGAATTGTGAATTGTGGTGTGGAGTAAGCCCGCCCCCACTTCCCAACAACTTTTCGGAAGCTCTCACACCCCCAGCCTAATAGCGGTGCAACAAATATGGCGACAATTTTGAATAAAATAAAGACATACATGAATCTAGTCGTCTACAAGCTGATGCATCAGAATGAAGAAAAGCAGGGATGGTACGATATACTAGGGCTGGGTATCACCAATCAGAGCATGGATCAATTTGATTCTGATGTCTTTCTATTCTTTTGATTCACCAAATTGAATTTGATTCAATTCATTTTTGAGTTTACACAGTATGGATATTTTGACACGTTTTTTTAGAAATACATTAATAATCTATGTATATGTTTTGAAAATATTCATGTTAATCTGATACAGTCCAAGTACTGTAAAATATATACTTGTAAAATATATACTTGTCAAAATATCCAAACTGTGTACACACAGTTTGGATATTTTGACACGTTTTTTTAGGAATACATTAATAATCTATGTATATGTTTTGAAAATATTCATGTTAATCTGATACAGTCCAAGTACTGTAAAATATATACTTGTAAAATTATATTGAGATTGTTAATATCATACAGTGTTACATGGATTCTCAAACGGAGAAGCTTCAACAATTGTTCTGCCTCTCCTGGAGGGCGTTTTCAGTTTGGCCACTAGGTGGCGATTACACCTTAGTTTCTTAAGTTTGAGAAAAAAAGTGTACTTTAGATGACAAATTACTTAAAAAAATGTTTCCTTTAAAGTTTGGAAAATGCATGCCTGTGAGTATATACAGATGTTCATTAAGCCTGGTTTCCACTGAGCAGCCCAGTACGGTACAGTTTTGGTATTTTGAGCGTTTCCATTAAACCGTTCCAGCCCGTACCTAGAGGGCTGCCCTCTGTTGCAGGTCTATAGAAAAAAAGAACAGGAAAGCTGCGGTGGAACCACTGAAGCCATTCGCTGATTGACAGAAAGTGATGATGACATTAGAAAGCACCAGTATAGCGCTAAGCTAGCGATTCCGTTTTTTCTCTTTATGGCGGTATTCTTCTTAGGTGCTTGCAATCTTGTTTTAAACATTAAAATTCTGTTATACACGATGTACAAAAAGTAAAGCAAGAAAAAGATGAGCTCTGGGTGAACTCCATTGTTGTTTTTGTAGTCGTCGCACTACAAAAGAGCAATGACACGCTGGCGGTCTACACTAGCATGCTCAGTGGAAGCGAGGCTTAACTGAGTCGAAACGCTCACCAGAATTAACTGGTCCATAACGTACCGGACCTGTCCACCGCTCAGTGGTAACGAAGCTTTAGTCAACAATGTATGTTTAGGTCGATTGGGCGTTAGCATTAGCCGTCCTATGGGAAATCCCATTATTTCATTAACATCAAGCTAGCAGACTTTAGCATTATGCGTACATCGATCTCTACTTTTTTTGGATCGATAACTGATCTATTAAACTTAGATTGATTAATCAATTTGATCAACCGAGCCCTAGATTTTCCATCAAAAATATGATCTTTCAATTTAAATATTAATTCTCTCTATATATGAAAAAATGCCACAATAAAAAGTTAAAAACACATTTTCATTGGAGTGGGTCTTTAAAACACATCCGTTCATGGAGTCTAGCTATAAACTAGTAGCATTAATGTGATCCGAAATGATTAAAAATGTATTATTGGTGGAAAAATACAACTAAGAAGCTGTTTGATGAATTGAAATTGTTCAATTTTTTTGGAGCTTTTGGCATAATCTTCTTCCAATCAGGTTTAGTGGAGCTGAGCCGGTCTTCACACCATGAGCATCTTATTCCTGCCTTGAGAACATACTGATCTTCTGCAAGGAATCCCCCAACCAGACCTAAAAAAAACGAATTTATTACACCTGTTTTGAGCTGATCTGGCACCTCTATGAATATGTTGGACATGCAGCTGATCGGTGATGAACAATTTGTCCAAGACTTTGGCTTAAAAAAGGCACAAATGTCTCAGCTGGAGCGCCGGTGAAGGAGGCCCCGTCACCAACAGTTCATCCAAACAGAGTCGGATTGAAAACGCAGATCAGCAGATGATTTCCCTCCAGCTCCCATCCTCACATATGCGCTCATTCTTAGAAAACCACACGGAAGGCAGCCTGTCACGACTGAGTCTGTGAGATATTCCACAGGCCCGATTCACAAAATCGATCTCAACTGCAGCGTGAAGCCGAGCAGTCGTGGATCCGCCCATCGCGCTTTTCTCCACATCGTCTTAATGCGACACGAGAGGAGGAAAATAAATGCTCCTGAAACCATAATCGGGCTGATTTTTACGCTCACCTTAAATCCTGCGTCCCTCCGGCCTGGAGATGCTGAGGATGAGGAGGAGGAGGAGAAAGAGGAGGAGGAGAAAGAGGAGGAGGATGCGTACGAGGCTGTTGCTGTGTACCCGCCGAGGATGATGATGATGATGTGCGGCTTGGAGGGGGACAAGCCCACGCCATCCACTCACCCTCACTTATGCTTGGTCCCCTCCTCCCCCCGTCACTAAAATCACGCAGCGACCACATTTACCGTTTTTTTTCCAAAGGCCATTTTGCGCCTTTTTACGCACGTCGCGTGCCACCATTAGAACACCATTAATTGAGCGTGCGTAAATGTTGTTTGGTCACCATTCATCTTTTACGCGTTTTGCAAACACACGATTGTCTGCGAACACTAATGGGTAATAGTGTGCACAGGCAAACGCATACACAAGTGTGCAAACAGCGCACCTGACTCCAGTTGCCATGACAACTGCTTTGATTTGCCTTTAACTGCGCTTGGCTGCAGAAAAGCGACACGTCTTAGACGAAAATGCAATGCAACCATTTAAAAGTGACTTTAACTGCTGAAATAAATAGATAAATAATTAATAATAAATGTTTTTAATGTTTTGTTACAACGGAGACTCTGAAGGGACATCGAAGCATCAGATATCATTTTTATTTTTTTACTTCGTTGTCCCTCTGGGGATCCGTAGACTCCTGATTTTATATATATAAAATGTTAAATGTTGTTAAAGTTTGCAACTCATGGTTGTATTTTTATTTTCCTTTCATTTAAAAAATTAAATATGCTTTTAAATAATTTTGTCTTCCTAAAAACGTCAAAATAAAATACACACACATTTTCAATAAGTTTAAAATTAGCTGTAGTAGTCTTCAGTTTGTTCACTACTTAATCAAAACATTTTAAATGTTACCAATAAAGTTTTTACAAACAGAATACCCTTTTCTGATTTTGATAATGAAATTTGTCCAAATATTACAACTTTGTGTCCCTTTTATTAATTTTTTAAGCCCACGAATATTTTCTTTTGGGCTTTTAAAAGTTATTTGACAATTTTTACATGTTTATTTTTGGGTAGCAGCCAAAAAATCTATATATATTTTTAAAAAATTGAAAATATTCGACCCCGTGGGTACTACAGGGTTAAAAAAACATGAATCACAATGGTGGAAAAAACTATCTGAATTGAAGTTTACTCCAGCAGTAATAATGTTTTGCCCAAAACAGCCACTTGTCACCATAAAATATATAAAAAAATAAATAAATAGGAACAAACTGTATTAAAAGTTTTATTGGGCAAATGTTTTCCTGTACAAATGAGCAAAAACCAAAAACAATTTAATCCATAGTTAAAACTAAAGCTAGGAAATGTTAACACTTTAAAAAAAAAAAGGGACAAATGAAAGCCAGTTTCTGCAGAATGAGATTATGGTGGCATTGGTGCCCTCATCGGAGGGGCACCTGGAGGCCGTGGGGGCATTGGGGGTCTCTGCATTCCAAAGGGAGGTGGACGAGGAGGACCGGGAGGAGCAGCGCCGTAGCCGGGTGGAGGCATGGGGGGAGGAGGGCCTCTCATACCTGGAGGCACCGGGGGACCTGAGACACAGAGAGGGTCACATGATGTGATCAAATAAAGGAAAACGTGAGAAAGCATCACTGCACTCTTATCAGGATTCAAGTGGAGTTACTGCGTGAAATTATGGAACATCACAACCAGCTACGGATTAAACTTGGTGTGATCAGAACTTTTTATCATAAAGTCCAGAAACTAGGACTCTTTAGATCTCAAATCACAAGAAAAGATAAAGAATGAACAAATTCAAACTCTGAAAAACATCATACTTCTGAAATGGATATGATGCCTTTAGGTGTTGATAGGGTCAAAGGTTTTTGAGACTTAACCTTTAAATTGACCCGCTTTCAATGTAAAAATGGGTACATTTTTACCCAAACACAATACAAAGGTTGAAAATATGATTAGTGTGTCATTACATTTCTCACTGCTATGAGGTGGAGATTTGAAAGTCAGAGAGACAACATCATCACGTTAAAAAATAGATATAAGAGGCTCAATCAACTTCTCAACATCTCTATCAGCAACTACCTGTTTATCACTACTGAACTAACAGTCATAAGCTGTGATGAAGTCTCACACTTAAGCACTAGCCAAGACTAGCCTGCTTCCTTTTTCAAGAAAAACATTTGGCTAAAGTGATTGTTTTGTCAAAGTTGGATTTAAACCAGGTTTAAGCACGCTGCCTTCTGCTGCATTTTTGCTAAATGTGATCATTTTATTTTCACTGACTGTAGAAAATTATTGGATTTTAATTGTTTTTCCTCAAGGATTAATTTACTTAATTTCTTGAAATTTCCATTATAGTCAACAAATGTTTCTGGTTTACAAAAGCATTCACAAAAGATTTTTCTTCGCATATAAATTACCTTTAAAAACCCACTCCAATTAAAATTGTGGTTTTTACATGTTCTTGTAGCATTTTTCTTGTGATGCATAAGAGTTTAAGCTTAAAAGTGCGTCTGAGTATTTCTTTATTAAACTTGTGATGGATCAGCAGCAGATAAAAACCTGCAGCTTGAAAAAAAACTCAGATTTACAACAACTGCCACTGAGAGGCCAAAGTTTCTCTGCTCCACTCCAACTCTGATGCATCCACTTGCAGAATAATAAATACATTAACGTTTTAATTTTCCTCGTCTGATATAAAATCTGGCTCAGAAATGTATGACTGGATAGCTCCAAAACTGCTCATCATTTTTGTTGCACCACTAATATTAGCTTGAGCCTGTGAGGAGAAATAAGCTAGCAGGAGAGAGTGTAAAGAAAGGGATGATGGGATATCAGGATAGGGGTAACTTAGGGTATTTTTAATGAACTCCAGCTGCTCTGAGAAAATATGTCTTTAAAAAAAAAACAAGGCTTTTGGATTCAGGCTAAAAACTCCATAATCATTATTTAAAAAAACACTGGGAACAATTTTACAATAGATGGCAATAGAGTTGCACTTTAACAGCATTCTTAAAAATATGAACAGTGAAAGAGATGATCAGCTGCCTGATTCCTTACATGTACATTCCACCACGTACTTTTACTTTCAGAGGATTGTTCAACGGTAATCCTTCATTTTACTTTTATACTTTGATGTTTTTTTGTTTGACAGAGACGCTGAAGAGGTGTCATAACACTCACCCATGGGGGGTCCATATGGTGCTCTGGGAGGCATGCCCATTGGCGGTGGGGGGAGGTTGGGGGGCGGTTGAGGGCGTTGACCTGATCCTGGTGGAGCGGGAGGCGGCGGAACCATGCCGGGCGGAGCCGGAGGAGGCATGGGCATCTGAGGCATACCTGAGTGACAGAAATGGATCAAGCTCGAGGTTGCAGGAAAAAAAAAAAGGACCAGCATTTGACTTTCAGGTCTTTGTGTGGATCTCTTGAAGCCACACAAACATAAACCTCTTGGCTACATAGACGTCAGACATTTTTCAAAAGTCGTTCCACACACACAATGGCTCAAAAACTCTGTTGAAACTGTCAAAACTTTATCAAAACCCTTGCATTTCCTCAGACAAAATCACTCTAAAGGAATAAAACTCTTACCTGGATGCATACTTCCAGGTGGGAAGGGTGGTGGCCCACCACCCACACCCTGTGGGGCACCTGCTGATGGAGGCATCCCCATAGAAGGGGGCATTGATGGAGGAATAGATCCAGGGGGAGGAACAGGAGGGAATGCACCAGGAGGTGGCAGACCTGCACACACACAGAAAGAAGAAACAACTTGAAAGTCTTGTGGGTAATTTTAATCATATTAGTACAACCAATTAATGATTTAAACATGTAAAAATGTGTTTGCAAGCTTAGGCTAAGACTTTGATCTATTTTCAAAGGTCTTTTAATTCTGATAATGCTGTTTTTAACTAAAAACCTGTGTTGCTTTCCAGAACATAGTTTCTGCAGAGCGGCAGTAATTTGTCAGAAAATTGTCTCTGATTTGTGGGTGGGACCATTGACGGGGAGTAATCTCCCCCCACTAGTCTACAAACAGCATCTATTCGAATTTAACAATTTGAATTTTGAAAAACAAAATATTTAAAAATTCCACTATGAGCTTTACTTTATTAATATTAATCTTCTATCATTAAATAAACGCAATAAGAACATGTTAAAAACACAATTTTCATTGGAGTGACTCTTTAAAAAATAAACTGTTTTCATAATTGTTTGACACAACACCCACCTCCCATGCCAGGAATAGGAATTCCAGCTCCTAGTGTGGTCAGGACTGGCGTTGGAATAGAAGGAGGTGGAGGAGCATCAGCGAACAGCTGGTGGGGCCTATCCGCCTGGGACAGCGGGTTCTGCGCGGCCAGGAGCCGTTCTGCAGCGGAGCCATGGCGCTCGCCTTTAGAATCTTTCTTGAAGGCGTACGACACGGTGATGGGTCGGTTACAGAGGTACTGGCCGTTCATGGCCTCGATGGCGGCGTCAGAGGCATCAAAACTGGCGAAGTTGATGAAAGCGTAGCCCTTGGAGTTGCCCGTGTCCGGGTCTCTCATGATCTTTGGCGTTTGGAGAATCACACCGAAGGCGCTAAACGTGTCGTAGAGCAGTTTCTCGTCGATTTCTGGGTCCAGGTTACCGATGAAGATGTTTGCGCCCACATCCAAGTTTTTGTTGTGTGCCGAGGCCTTGTTGACGCGAATAGGTTTGCCATAAAGCTTTATCATATTCATTATTTTAATAGCATAATCAGCATCCTCCTCACTAAGGAATTCCACAAAGCCATAACCTAAATAAAGAAAAAAAATATTACATTTGTAAAGATAACTATAATATTTTCATACAAAATACTTGTTGAGCAAATGGACTCACCTTGATGTTGACCAGTGACCCTGTCTTTGGGCATGTGTGTGTTTACCACAGGACCAGCCTGCAGGAACAGTTCCCATAGTAACGGCTCTGACACCTTCTCATCCAACCCACCAACATACACCGTGGCATCTAGTCAGAGAAAAACAGGCATAGTGAGTAAAACACTAGAAAAGGTTTCTACTTTCTGACATTGTGACATATTTATGGCGAGTTAGCATGAAAAACTGATATTTTTACTTTCAAACTGCCTTTAATATTAAAGTGTCATAACATGCGTTTTTTTAAACCATAGTAGAATGCATGAAAAATGATCATGCTGACAAAATAAAAATAAAAAAGGCTGCACTCGACGTTAACATATGAATGAAGTTGCTGTTGTCTGAACACCTAGCATAAAACATGATCTTTTATAGTTAGTGAACGAGTAAAATTACTTAACTTTTTTTTGCTTGTTTGTTATTGACAGCTTAATTCTTTCATAAAAGGACGCGCATCTAAAATGTTAAGCTACAAAACGTGAATTTGGGAGAATGGATTCATTAACAACATGCTAGGCTAAAGCCGCTACACTTCCATGTGTTTACCCGGTTCTTTCTGAAAAGTATTAGCTTATTATAGACTCCACATTTGTTCTGTCAGGAAATATTCGTGCTTGTCAAAGCTGACTATGTATTTCATCAATTGTTGTAGAACTAAATTTCTTTAAAAAACGAGTAATAAGTAAGTAAATTACCTTGGTTTCTTTCAGAAATTGGTCCCGCGGCCATGTTGAATGACCAACGCACCAGAAGCGTTCATGGAGGAAGCCCCGCCTCTTCCGGTTCGGTATACCGGAAGTTAAGAGAATAAAAGCAAGTCAAAAAATATATATATGTATTAAATGTCAATATTGAATTCTTCAGAGATGTGTGGTTTATTAGCACCAAGCAAAAAAAATGCAAGACAAGATAAGTTGAAAACCTTTGTATGGACCAATTTATTACATATTTATATACATTTTTTATATAAATCTACTAAAAGTATAAACATGGAATACAAATTGTTCATAGAAAATACATTTTGGGCTTAACAAAACAATTTTTATAAAACAATATTGTATCAAAATAATAAAAAAGCAAGTCATGCACAAGTTCAAAACACACAAAAAAGGGTTTTCATTTTATAAATGTGTATAAAAAAACGTGTTAAAAAAGCCTTCATCAATGCTAGTGAGAAACGTAACTCAATTGCATTTATGTACAGAGCTGAGACTTTTATGTTAAAAAATCAACAACAGGAGATAAAAAAAATACTGCCCATTTAGAAAAGTAAGAAATGAAAAGGACACACATAGGTCAAAGTTTCCAAAAGTTTAACAAAACAAATGTTCATGTTAATATTTTTCATGGCTCTTATGATATTACAATCATTGTTTGTAAAAAGAAAAAAGAAAGAAAAGGTAAAACAAAAAGTCTTATGACATTAAGCAACTCAACAAATTTCATCTCAATTTTGAAATAAATGTAAAGGGTCAAAGCTAATTAAGGAGCGTTTTAAAAAAGTCTGAAAATTAAATGCTACATATTTTCTTGTAAAACTAAGTACAATGACCACAAAATAAAATTCCAAATGTTTGACTTTAACTTTATTCTTCTGGATCATTTTGTGTTTTTTATTTCCCAATTCCTTTACTTTTATTGTGCTTCAAAAATACGGGCCCTCCTGCTGTTTAATTTGCCTAAATCCAGACTGATCTCTTAAGTAGAGACAGTCCAATAAACTTCATTCATGTGTTTCCAAGAGACCACCGGATCAACTGCCTTTATGTTTATAGGGTGTCTATCTCTACAGAGTTTTACTTTTAAACAAATGATGTCTTTTGAAAAACAATATAAAGTTGGGATATCTCAAACCAAAAATAAGGCAAAGCAGCTCAGAAACTTTCCAAACTACTTTTCAATCCTTCATACTGTACCTCTAACCAACACTGGATCCTTCATCTACATTTCACTTCTCAGCTCCTCTTTGCTACACCACAAACAATCCATTTCAGATGAGTAATCCCACAGTGTAACAGAGCTGCTTTGTAGGTCCTTCTGTTTGTGACACAGAGCATACATTCGGCTGCTGGCATTCTCACCACACACAGTGAACTCTACAATAGTCAAAAGCAACACGATGACAGATTACCATCTAATTCTTGGTAAACCTGAGCAGCTGCTGCAGCCATCAGTAATGCCTTAGTCTCATGCTCTTGTACGGGGGGATTGAACCATATGGGTGATTTTTGGTTGTTCAAGCTCATGTATGAAAAGGTACATAGCATTGTTGTGTGTGGTAAGTGTATCCTGAAGTTTTTATACTGATAGTGTAAGTGACACGCACTTCTGACGTACGGGTGATGCTGTAGTCCTCTGCACTCTTGTCATCTGTAAGGTGCAAATACTGGTTCCTTACTGACTGCACACAAATGCTGCAGGCAGGAGGTGTGCAGTTGATATGTACTGTGTTCTCCACACTATAAAGGGTACTTAAAGCCTTAATTTAAAAAATAACGACAGTGCACCTTATAATACAGAGCATCTAATATGGATTGTTGTGTTTACTGTTTTTTTTACGTGTTACCAACAAGGTTGGGAGTTAGCGTAGCCACAGTAACGTTTGTTTTAGCGGTATCAGTCCTTTTTTTTTTTAACAAGGTTGGAAGTTACAGCTATTGTTAATACGCTAACTTGGCTAACATGTAGCAAGTTCATGAACAACTTCTAGAATTACAGTTAATAGTTAGTAAGTCTGACTGATTGACTTATTGCTAACTCTTCTGTTTTGCTTAAAGAGGCCATACCATGAAAAACTAACTTTTTATGCTTTAAGTGCATTATTCTGTTTATTCCTCACCGTAAAGAACCCCAAAGTGGTATTTTGATCCGTTTCTGAGTAATATTCTAAAAAGCGGCGCTCTCAACAGCAGCCCCTCCCATACCCACAAAAACGAGCAGGTTCTCACATGCTTACATCACTAGTTGAGAACCGCCCCCTCCAGGAAGAGTCTGCTCCGCCCCCAGGCCAACACAAAGACTTTCTTTGGTGTCAGCTAGCTTCGCGAGCTCCCTACCCCCGGCTCGTGCACAGTCGTGCAGACGCCGGCTGTCTGTGTTGTGAGCCAGTTTAGCGATGGCTAAGAAACGCTCATTAAAATTAGCGTTCAAACTTAATGAAGGAACTCCTGGTAAGGAATCTGCACAACATGATGGGATGGATCCTGAACGTATCCGAGAATGGCGCAAGCAGATGGGGATATTGGGAAGACGGCAGGAGAAAGGGAACAGACTATTTCCTGGTGGAGAAAAGGAGCAGAGTACTTCCTGATGGAGAAAAGGAGCAGACTATTTCTTGGGAAAAGCAGGGTATGGCCTCTTTCATACACCTTATAGTTGTGAGCACCTTTTGGTTGTGTTTACTGATGTCGAAGCTTTTGATTTTGAGGGGTATAGAGAGCTCTAGTAAAATGTCAGCCCTTATTTTTAAGAATTGCAATCAAGGTTGGGAGTTATTGCAAATACGCTAACATGGCTAACGTGGACCTCTCTGTTTTTTTTTTTTTTAATGCTACTATTGAGATTGGGAGTTAGCATAGTCACAGTAACATTTGTGTTAGTGCTATCAGTTTTTCTTTTTTGGGGGTTTGCGAACAAGGTTGTGAGTTATGGGTATTGTGAATACATTAACATGGCTAGCGTGTTTCAAACAATAGTTTGTAGAGTTACTGGGAAAAGTCTCACAGACAAACTTATCTCTGACTCTGTTGTTGCCCTTAATGCTCCTTAATGCTCGGTGCACCTTATATAGTTCAGAAAACACAGTAAGTACCACAGCATGCGGTTATGATGCATAAACTACGCTCTGATTGTGTCATTTCCTCAAATCTTTTAGTCAGAGCGCGCACTGATCATCTGAACAGCACTAATGTGCGGTGTGTTGGGTTTGGGGCTTAAAAAATGAGTCTCACTTACTTCACCCTTACGTTTTGTACAGGTGTAAAAAAAAATGTGCATTTTCACTCTATGGGCTCACTGAGGGGTGTACATTCTTATAATTCCGTGCGGGTCATCTGTGTGCCCCATATAGGTTTGCCCATTTTTCACCCGCAGACCATCCACCCGTGAGGGCAATTGTGACTAAGGCATAACCTGTTAACGTATTTTGCAAATATGTAAAATATTCTTAATAAGGTTTCAAAAGTTGCATTTTTTAAATACATTAACCTTTTAATTAAAAAACGTTGTTAGATATTATGTTTGATGTGGGGAGGGGTCCAATTGGAGTTTTGCTAAAAATGTATCTTCTTAATAGGAAAAGCCACAATATCTTTAATGAATGACGACATTAAGTAATCCTAACTTTCTGTGTTCTATTGGTCACATTATGTCCCTTAAATTCAGTGAGTAAAACCTGATTTCTTTAAGTCTACTCTCAGTGAATAGCATGGCTGCTGATGTGTCCGTCACATTTCATTTTATGGACTAAAACTAAATTCTGATCCCTGCTCTTTGTAACAAAAAGCATGATGGTAATCAGTGGTTACCCAGAATCCTATGGTGTGGTGAAGGTGTGCCTTCTGCAAAG
Organism: Oryzias melastigma; assembly: GCF_002922805.2. Classification (NCBI taxonomy): domain Eukaryota; kingdom Metazoa; phylum Chordata; class Actinopteri; order Beloniformes; family Adrianichthyidae; genus Oryzias; species Oryzias melastigma. The sequence continues at coordinate 14,851,120 of NC_050522.1, forward strand.
TGTTAGTGTGAGGGAAGAGTGGCAGCATTGGCAGCGCTGAGCTGCCCCACCGCTAGCATGAGGATGTCCTTCTTCTCTTTGTAAAAGCGCAGTTCTCTGCCCGCCAGCCTGGCGTCCTCCAGCTCTCGCTCAGTGGACGCCAGCTCCTGCGCGATGGTGCCCGCCATGCTCTGCTCCCGGTTCACCCAGTCGGCCGCCATCTGAGTGCGCATGTCGTCATCCAGAGCCCGGTGGGAGTAGTGAGCCAGCACCTCCTGGAAGTTAAGGAAGTTAATAAGTCAGGACTGTATGGGTCATATCACTGGATTTATAAATGAAACTATTTGACAGATTCATGAAAATTGCTTTTTAGTTTTTTATTTTAACAAGTTTTGTGAATTTTTTGGGGCCATTTTAGAAACCAAAAAATATTTTTTTAATTACAGTCTCATAAATTTACCCCCCAAAAAATAGTAACTGTTAAATTACAAGAATGAAGTAGAATATTTATGACTTCAAAAGTCATAGGTTAAACATATGATTTTCTTCTTGTAAATTAGAAAAAAAGTAATATTTTGCAGGACTCTACATTTATAATGTGTTGTACATCGGTAAAAATCCATAAAATTCACTTTTCTCTATGTCAGAATCAGCTGATCCAAAAACCAAAAGAATAAAAATAAACAAATAAACAAATAAATACAAAGAAAATGTTTCTAATAAAACAAAAGCAAATTTCAGAAATCAAAATAAAGTGTGACAAAGGAAAAAAAGAGGAAACATCACTGACTGGATGATGAATTTTTTTTCCCATCATTTCGACAGACAATTACTGGGCATGAACACAGCAGCTGCTATTAAAGGTCTTTGAATTCAGGACATCCCTATGAAGTGATACTAGATCTGTACTAATCACAAAACCTTTAAAACCTCTGAAGCATTTCAATGTCCCACTCCAAAGATATTTTGATTTGTTTTTAAAGTCTTAAATTCACGACTTTAAATCTCGTAATATTTTTTTCATTTTTTTGTGGCTGTAATACTCCATTGTATTTTTGAACTGTTTGAGTAAGAGCGTATTTATGATGTAGAAAATACACTTGGCTCCGCCCAACAAAGAGGAGGGGAAGACGGTGGGCATACACCGCACCAACGGTCCCACCCACATCTCAAATGTCTAAAAAACTAGTGCTGCTCCACAGAAACTGTCCTAGAAAATGAAAGTTTTTTTTATTTCTTTTGACTAAAAAGAGAACAATCATAATTAAAAGAGTGGATTGGTCGGATTGGGTCTTTAAAAGCTGAAATAAAAAACTAAAATAAAATATAGTAGAAATAAATTTGTATCTAAAAGGTTATTACTGGTTTGCAGCAAAGACAAATAATTTTTTGTTTGCTGTTAAAAAAGGATCTGCTTTGATAAATGAAAGTATGACGTTTTTTTGTGTTCCCGTACCTGTCGGGAACACTGTCGCTCTCTCATGGCTTTGAGGCTTCCATTCCAGTGCAGCAGCTGGAAAACTGTCATCAACTCCTGCAAAGCAAGAAAAAAGTTAAACTAAAAAATAAAAAGAAACAAGAAAAAAAAAACCCTCCAAACTACTTTGGTAAAAGTAAATTTCAGCAAATGAAAAGACCAAAAAAAAATAGTTTTTTGTGTTTCAATAAATTAAGAAAACAATTATTTTATCAATTATTCTATTTTTTGGAGAACACAATGTTCTTCACATAAAAAGACAAATATAAACATAATGGATTCAAAGCAACAACTACGTAGCCCTTTACATGAAGTTAAAAAATGAAAATATTAAATTGTTCTATTAAATTAGTATTTTGTGGCCACAAATTATTATTTTGTTTAAAATCAAAAGACAAAACAAAAATAGTAGGAAATACTGTGGCTGATACTTTGAGAAAACACTGGAAAGATTAAAAGACAGAAAAGGGTAAAAAAAAATAAGAAAATAATAAACAATTAAAGCCATGAAACATCAAAACAGTTAAATAAATAAGTGAATTAAATGACTTGTATGAATGGTAATTTATAGTCTTTAAAAATTATTCACCAAAAGCTTGTATTTCCAGTTTACTTCTAATATTAAACGATTTTTAAAGCTTATTATCCACCTGGAACTCCAGCATGGATTTTCCCTTGTTGGACTCCAGCATGAAACGAAAAGCTCCGATGCCCGTATTGGGATTGTCGGCCTCCTCTCTGTTTCCCTGGAGACAGCAATCAGTCAGACATCACAGCGCTGCGTTGGTTTCACAATAAAAGCTTCAATAACAATGGTTCTATGGTAATCTAGTATTTTTTTTTTCTTCTATTAATATAATGGTAATACAATTATATCTAGGGGTGTAAGGAGATAGTGATTTAACAATATATCGCGATATTTCATTTGCCAATACTTGTACCGATTGAAGTTGATCATTAAAATAATAATTTTAACATTTTATTACAACAAAAAATATATTAATATACTCTTCAAAAAAAGTTTAAAAAAATTGTTCTGTTACATTCTAGAGATGTATCGTGAAACATATCGTATCGTGATACGTATCGTATCGGCAGGGTCTTGCCAATACACACCCCTAAATATATCTAATATGATAAATACATTATCCAGCTATATAAGTAAATCACAAGCAGAAATGTGACAAACAACTTTATTTTTGACCAGTTCTATACTTTTTTATCAATATAAATATTAATGCAAAGGTTGAAAAGTAAGTTTAATCGATACTTCCTATGACAGGATTTACGACTCACATTAAAGGAGGTCAGGGCTTCGCTCACGCTCTTCTCAATAAAGTCGTCTGTAATCCGACGAGATGGATGCTCGTTAAAAACGGAGTTCATCAGGGCAATCTTGGCGGCGCTGCGCCTGGCCTCAGCTTTAGTCGGACAGAACTGCCAAGCACAATGAAGCACACACAGTTTGTGAGATTAAAAAGTATTCATCTGAACGCTTCTGCACAATATTCAAAGAGACATTTTTCACCTGGAAACTTCCGAAGCAGCTTCCACCCGGAAGGCTAACGTAGCAGACATACGGGGGGCTGTTGGAAGGAACCATTTCATAAACGACCAGAGCGCCGTTCCGCAGGTCTGCTCCTCTGGTCTGCTTCATCTGCCAGAACTCCTGCAACGCCTCCACCACATTCACTAGAGAACACAGACCGTCAAGACGTATGATCACACCATACATGTGATTCTGGCACAAATAGGACTTTGTATCTATAGTTACACTAATAATTTTATTTATTGCCATTTAACTTTTAGTTATTTAAATTTGTGATTTTCACTTGACAATTTTAAAATGTTTGTTCATTAAATTACATACTTTCGCATCAAAAGTTATCTATAAGACTATTTTAAAACTGTTTAAAAAAAAAATTTTTGTTTTAATAGAATACTAATTTGTGACTTGAAAATTGCTTTTTTTATCAATAAAGATCAAAGCAATTAAAATATTTTTAACGTAAAAGAACTCCAAAAGTCATTTTCCAAATCCGATTTTAGCTCAATTCAAAAAAATTAGCAAACAATTTTGTATATTTCTGACAATTACAAGTTAAACTTGAACTTGAAAACATTTTTACTTAGGACAAAATTTATGTTTTTGAGCTCTTTAAACTCGGAAGTCTAGAAGCTGAAATTAAAAACCCCAGAGCAAAACTCCAATAGTTTGGATTTACAAAATAAAAGCCTTTATTCAAATGCAAAAAAAAAAATATCCAGTTCTTGTAAGGATATTCACAAATGTTGCAAGGTTTCTGCATTTTTTTTAATTAAGTATACATTCTGTACTAAAGTTTAGGTCAAGACTCAAGCAGCCACGTTTTTAAGATATAAGTATGTTGCTTTGTGAACTGTAAGAAGGATGAAAATGGTTTAACTTTTGCACAAAATTAAACAAATATTGTTCGTCAAACTATGCGGAAACTTTTCTTTTTGGAACAAAGAGGCCATCAAAACGCCAAAATAAAAGCTGTTTCAGTGTTCAGGGGGCGTTCTGGAGCATGCTCCGTTTGTCAAACTGGGGAATCTTCAGGCAGGAATCCAGTATAAACAGTTTTAGCCCCTCGTCAAAGTCTAAAGTTGTCACAATCTAGTTATGAAAATAAAGGTATAGCACCATTCTCCCAGATGTGCTACCTATGCAACAGAGGAGCCTGATCCTGTCACTGCACAGAACACGTCTCCATGGCTCCACAATTTTGTGGTTTTGTTCCTTTTACACGACTCCATCCAACACCTGGAAAAAACTTCCAAATGTGAGGCCTGCATGCAGCTGCTCAGCCGTTTCATGTTCCCACTTAAAAACCACTTAAAGTTGGCCGAGCCCAGGGGGGAAATTTTTCAAGAAGGAAAAAAAAAAACTCTCCTGCAAAAGGTCAAGAGGTGAAGCCAAAAAAATGTTGATAGCGTGTTTATGGCTCCAACCAAATTTTTCTGGTGACACTTTTGTGCAGCTTTAGTCATTAAAATGAATTCTTTAAAGACTCACTCTAATGAAAATGGTGTTTTTAACATGTTCTTGAGACATGAATCAGGAACAGACAAAAAATGCAGTTGGAAAAGGATTGTATCTGTTATGTAGTAAATAGTGGGCCACAAGCTAGTGGGAGAGCATGTAAACAGAGAGCTCTCAGCAAAGAGGAGAGAAGGGGGGGCGGGGTTGCCCATCGACAACGGTACCGGCCACAACTCAAAGGAGAATTTCTAACAGTTTTTTTTTTTTTAACTCAAAGTTTGATTTTGACTTTAAAGGAACAGAATAACAGTGAAAAAATGAATCAAATATGCTGAATTTTTCAAGATCATTTCAATTTCTTTGGAATCTGCTTGGAGTCTCATCCAGGAATTGTTTCTTCCTCTCTCCTGGACTGATTACTAAAAAAAATTAAAAAAAACAGATATCCAATTTTTTTATTTAATGCCCCACTCTAATAATCTTTTGATCTATTTTTTTTTTATTATCTTTCAATTACTATTATGCCATTTTCAGCACCCCAAAAAATGTTTTTTTAAAGTGGGATTTTCTAGGACATTGTTTCTGTAGAGCACCAGGTGTTCATGAGGAATTTGCCTCAGAAATGTGGGCGGGACCACTGACATGGAGTAATCCCGCCCCATCTTCCAGTCATCCATCTGTTTACACTCCCTCCTGCTAGCTTACAGCCCCTCACACCCCGTTGCAGTGCAACGAAAATGGTTGCCAGCCCAGACGAGTAAAAACAAAGGTGTACATCAGAATGGGAGCTTGTGGCCCCGCCCACTGTATCTTCTACATCACAAATACAATCTCTTTCAAACTGTATTTTTTTTCTCCTCATTCACAACTATTTAAATAAATAAATAAAAAAACTCCATAATGTAATTTAAACTTAATTGTGTCCTCCATCGTGAGAAAAATGCTACAAGATGACGTTTGTTAAAACCTTTTTAACAATTAAAACACTAATTAGAGTACAACATAATGTGAGCTTAAAGTATTAATGCCTACTTTTATTTAAGTAGCCTAAATAAGATAAAGCAGGGATGAGGCTTTTAGTGCAAACAGGGACAATCTTTTCAAAATAAATCCTATTAGTAGAAAATGTGGTTTAGCAGCTAAATCAGTGACACAAGAGATGTGGTAAATGGTTATAAATCAAATTACGTATTTGTAGCAATTGTTTTGATATTTTCCTGTCGTTACAAACAAATAGAGTGTATTTTTTTCCTCCAGCGTGGACGTTACCTCTGCCGTAACCCTGCGTGTGTTTGGCGAAGCTGCGGACCACCGCCTCCACCGCCTCCTTCAACACGGCGGGGTTCCCCGGGTTACAGTGGCCGCTCGCCCCCGGCCCCAGCCCCAGCGCGGCTCCCACCCCGCCGCCGTACAGGCTGTGGAGCTGCAGCGGCGGCGGCGGCGGTGGAGGCCCCGACGCCGCTGACACGAGCGGCGCGATGGGGACGGTGACCCCCGGCCGCAGGGACGACGAGGAGGAGGAGCGCAGGGTGCCCGAGCCGAACCCGATCCCCGGCTGGAGCCTCTGGCTGCGGAGGCTGTCCGGGAGGACGTTGGATTCCATTGTCCGGACGTAACGTCTGCTGGGGGAAAACCGGAACCCGACAGCGGCAGCCTCCGAGAAAAGTCCTTCTGAAACACCGAAGAAACAAAGGCTTCGGGGTTCTGCGGCGGTCACCCTCGAAATGTAGTTATTACAGGCGGATTGGAGTCACACCGCCGCCGCTGTGGATCCGCACTCTGGATTAGGCTGGGGGATTGTCAGTCAAATGATGCCTTCAGGGACCCCTCGGACATCGACTCTTAGGCACCACCTTGATCCACTTTTTTGTGCTCTGTATGCTTGTAAAATGAAAAAAGAAAAAACAATATTTTTGTGTATTTATTTAAATTACACACACATGGAAACACTGACGAAATGTTAAATATTCACTCCAAAAAAATGTAAGTTTTTGGCGTTTTCAACATCTTCTTGTGGCATTTCTGTCATCGTGGATGATATATATATATATATAAAGGAAATTTATATTAAAATAGCACTTATGAGTATTTATTCAAATTATTGTAAATCAGTTACAGACCAAAAATACAGTTTGAAAAACACCCTATTTGTGACATGGAAAATACGAATGGGCGGGGCCACAAGCTCCCAGCTACTTACATTTTGTAACATCCGCTTGTAGACTCGTCTTAGCTAGTGTCTGGCTCCAAAACATATAGCTAGCAATGTTGCTCGCCTTTTTTTTTTTTTTTTTTGCACCGTTAATATTATCTTAGGGTTGTGAGAGACTGTAAGCTAGCAAGAAAGCACATAAACAGATGGATGATGGGAAGTGGAGGAAGGCTTACTCTGCACTCATATTTCTGCCCACAATGCAAATTTCGGACAAACTCCTGCTTCTCTGCAGAAAATATGTCCTAGAAAATTACAATTTTGGCTACATAAAACAAATTCATAATTTAATGACCATTGGAAAGAGGTTTAAAATGGATCAAAAGATGATTGGAGTTCAAGATTAGTGGACTATTTTAAAGTCAGTTGAAAAAAATTGTAAACAAAACTTTTGGCATTAAATGTGATCTGCAGAAGGAAGTTCATGTGGAAAAACAAACAGATAACTCACCATAAATCCAAAATGGTAAGCCAAAGTGTTCTGAAAAATTCCTGACCTGGAATCAAATGGATGTAACATGGTTGCGTTGGCGTTTCCCACGTTTTGTACTAAAAATGAACGCATCAGTGGAAAGTCGAGAAATGTCAAGCCAAGAAATCTGAGCCTCCTCTGTTCTCTGCTGGCAGCAGCACACAACAACTACAGTGTGACTTTACAGCTCCAGCTCTGCTGCCTGAAGCATGTGATTACTCTTGGAAGTGGAGTCACACAGTTTACTCAATGAGAGAGCAGAAAAATGTATTTATTTTTTTTCTCTAAACTGTTGTTTATGGAGGAGATTCGGAGCACCTGGGGGGAACTCTGTGCTCCTCGACCACCTACTTTGTGCAGAACAAAGACGTTGAGAGGAAATGAGACCTCCTCCTGTGTTTCCTTAAAAGAAATTTATGCTCCTCTGGATCCTGTGTGATGATTTGTTCTTTCTGAGGTCTGATTGGAGGCCTGAGAAGTCTGGAGGAGGAACAAGGGAGTACTTAATAAATCTGAATCAACAATCTGTTTCTATGGAGCCCTGGATATGACATTTTAAAAAAAGTTTCCTCAAATTAATAATTTGTTATCACAAATTAATGTTTTCCTTGCTCAAATCAGTATTTTGAGGACAGTTGAGGATTTTTGGGACCACAAATAAGTATTTTATAAGCATTTTGGCGCACAAATTTGTGCAGACAAAATGATTAAAAAATGTTCAAATTAGAATTTGAGTGCAAAATAAATATTTTGTTTACACAAATTAGCATTTTTAGGACATTAATTAGCAATCTGTGCAAAGAAATTTGTATATTGTTCTCACAACTTAGTATATTGTCACTCAAATGAGATTTTTGCATCCAAAAACTTGTATTTTGTGGACTCAAATTAGCCTTTCGAGGGCTCCAATCAGCATTTTGTGCTCACAAATTAGTATTTTGTGCACCCAAATTAGCATATTGTGTGCAAAAAAAAGGGTTTAGTTTTTCATGGCCACAAATTAGCATTTTATTAGCATTTTGTTCACACAAAAAGTATTTTGTGTGAACAAATTAACATATTTTAAACACAAATGAGTATTTTGTGACCACCAATTTGTGTTAGGAATTGAAGACACTAAAATACTAATTAGTGCGGACAAAATGCTAACATGTGTCCAAAAAATGCTTTAAAAAAGGCTAAGAAAAAAAAGTTAATTAATAGTCGTGAAATACTCATGTGTCCACATATTAACATTTTTTTTACACAGATAAATATTTTATGCTCATAAATTAGGATTTTTTGGCCAGAGTTGAGTTTTTTATGGCCACAAATTAGCATTTTATTAGCGTTTTGAGGGCACAAATTGTACTTTGTGGACACTAATTAGTATCAGGAAGAGAATTTTCTAATACAAATGCTGATTGGAAAAAAAATTGTAAAAAGTTTCTAAATGTCATGGCCAGGGCTCCACAGTTTTTGCATACAGAGAACATAAAACTTGAAAGAGACTGAGGAAGAGAAAAAATACATTTAAAATGTCTCAAAATGTCAATTAAACAAAAGACAAATGTATATTTGGTAAGACTTTCATTTTTTATTCAGTTCATGATGCTTTGTGTATATCTCTCCTTTGTTGTGCATAGCGACTTCCTTTAAATGGTGTCATCAACTAGTAATCAAATAATCTCATGTTATGAGCCAAAACATGTTCTGACACACCAAAAATATGACATTAAATGTGGGTTCTCCTATATGGACAGATTGCTGGTTTTAGGATATCTCCCTGAAACTGTCCCAGCTTCCTGTGTTCTATCTGTCATGAGTCGCCTGTGACCAATCAGTTTGTGACAAATTTGTACTCAAATGATTATGTTCAGATATCTAAAACGAAGATTATGGTGAGGTCTTTTTGTTCTGCTATCAGCATCATTTTGTTGCAACCATGATGTCATTCAGTTCTTCCTCAGTACAAACATTCCTGCGGCTGGTGGCCTCATGCAATCGCGTTCACGCTGTAAATAGGTCGAGGCTCTGAAAAACAACACGATTCTGTGTCCAGATTTCTGTTCAACACTCATTAAAGAAGAACATGAGGGTTTTTTTTTTTTTTTTTGCAGTAGGTCCAGCCGGTGGACACAAAGACAGATCAGCAGTTAAACACGGTCCACCACATTCCCACATCTGGTAACGATTAAAGCAGAAAACAGTATTTAGAGCTGAAACTCAAGATTTTCTCTGAAGCAACAATATTTAAAGTGATTTTTTAGTCATCACCTTGTGTTCAAACTCACTAACTACAAGTTTATATCCAAACAAACATATGAAACTGTTTACCCATGAGGGTTTTTGTATCACAAAATCAATCGTATTACAGAAGTCATGAAGCGTTAGAAGCAATAAAACGATTGCCAAAGGTTGTAGTAATAAATAGAGCTTCACCCAAATTCTCACAAAAAGTTTATTGGATTCTTTCTCCTGAAGGGCTGCACATTCAATTAGAGCAAATAAATCCCCCCCAAAAATATGTAATAATTCATCTGGTGTCTTTTAGACTAAAGTGTTCCCAAAGTTGAAGTTTGAGAGCTCTGCTCTGTTTTTCAGAGGAAATAAATCATGAATCTCTAGGACCTAGGGTTACTAAATGATTTGTGTTTTTATACATTTTCTAAATCTTGGCGAAAGTATTTAATTATTGTTTAGAGGGTACAAGAAACAACAAAAAAAAGTATATGAAGTCGTATTTTAAGTGTTTTTGGGATTGGAAACAGAAAAGAACAGCATTAAAAGGCGAACTTCAAGATATTCTGGTTTATAGGACAAAAGGGTACAAACAATTTCAAAATAAAAGATACATCAGATGTATTCCTAATAGAATAATATCAGATATGCTTTCAAAATAAAGTCGCAAGTAATGATTTCATCTAATAAACACTATTTTTGGGACGTTATTCAGCGAAAAAACATGTTTTTTATTTTATGTATGTATCAGCATGGTAAGTGATATGCTCCGTACAGTTAGTTCTGCAACTCAAAACATCCTGTCATTTTTTGTGTGTGTTATCTTGTCCAGTCAGATTAGTTTGGGGCAGTTTTAGCGCATCTCCGCTCTATAAAAGGGCAGGGGTCCTGCAGGGAGACATCAGCTTCACTACATTCCCTCTGCACACAGGTGAGTCTCAACTTCTCATAGTTGTATTCTGGATTCTTTATCTTTTTTTTTCAATACCAACTAAAATGTTGTTCCAAAAAATCCTGACAGAATTTTTAAGTTCAATAAAACTCTAAAAAGATTAAAATGTTTATATTTTCTAATATATATATATATATATATATATATATATATATATATTAAAGCTTATGCGAAGACAAAATAAAGTGCACAGAAAAAACTTTTAAATGTTAAAATTATAATTAGAATAAGCTGTAAACAGTAGCATCAGAATTTAACTAAATCAAACTCTGGAAAAGGACAATTTTCATACTTTTATAGAAAAAAAAGATAAAGGATTTTTGATTTGTTTATTTCAAAAAACCCAAATAAATTTGAATAAGGATGCTTATAAGTTCTCATATTTCTGCATATTTTTCCTATAATCATGAAAACAAAATGACAGTTTGATGCTAATTTGGATTAAATCCACAACTCTACATATTTTATCATCTTAAACTGAATTTTTTATTTATTTTTTAATATATATTGGGGAATGAAGTCAACATGAAGGAATTTGAGCAAATTAATCAGGAAAAAAAGATTTCAACTTAGAGAAAAAGACCAAATAAAAAGATTGATCTTTTACTTTCCTTTCTAGCTCTTTGTTCATCAGCAGCCATGAGACTGTCCATCATTGCAACACTTCTGGTGCTTGTTCTGGCACATGGTAAGCCCAAAGCTTTAGTGACAGTGCTGTCTGTGGTGCAAAAAACATCTCATTTTTGTTCTCATCTTTTCCGTACCATCAGGAGCATTTGCCGACGAGTTGGAAGACCTGTTAAAGGACATCCAAGTCAAAATGTCCAATGACTTCCGTGAAATTGTCAACAACCCGGAAGTGCAAAACCAAGCCAAGTGAGTTCTGTAGAGTGCACAGAAATCTAGAAAGCTTTTTAATCCACTTTCAGAATGACTGACTTTTTGAATTAAACATAATCCAAACAGCTGATGTGCTCAGAAAGGACTGACAGGGATTTAGTTTCTGTGAAGGGGTTCTTGGCTGCTCTTATTTTGAAGTTACAAATGTCTTTCAAAATACAACAAAAAACTGAGAAATCTCTTGCAGCTCTTCACTCATCTCACTTTTCTCTTCGACTCTTTAGGGTCTTTCTAGAAGAGAAAAGAGGGCAGCTGGAGCCCGCCGTGGAACAGATCCAACCCCACGTCGACCCCTTCATCGAAAAGGTCCAGTCCTTCTTCGATAGACTGAAAGAGGAGTTGGCCAAGACGAGCAAGAAGTAAACCAGCACATTTTTGGAGCTCGTCCTTTTACTCCAAAGCCAAAATAAATACCGAAGAGCACTAAAGTTGTCCATTTGTTTTAATTGAAAGGATTTTTCTTCAAATATTTGAATGATTTTTGTTAGATGGATGATGCTTTCAAAGACAAATATGTCAGACAATAACCTTTATTGAAGCAAGCAAAGCAAGGGAAAATCACAATCACAGGCATGGAAAGCTCAAACAGTTAAAATGACTAAAAAGGCAAAAGGAAAGTTTTCAATCATTCTTTGTCTTAGAACTCTAAAACCCCACAGAACAGGCGATATTTTAGTTTCTTTTTGTACTGATTTTCTCTTGAACTCAACAAACCAGTTTTTTTTTCATATATTTTTTCGGTCTGGTTGGAGACCCTTTTCCTTTTTTTTTTCTTTTTTAAATGCATAGTTCATTCTGTTTTTTGATTTTATCTGAAAGTTTCTCTTTTTTTCTCAAAAATCCTCTCCTCTGTGAAGCTCTCTCGAGGTTTCCTGTTGAGAGAAATTACTTTATTAAAGAGCTGAAATATGGACGATGCATCCATCATCCAAACAGGAATGTTTGACCAAATATAGAAAAACTAAAGAGAACACACCGCAGATTCAGACACTCGAAACGGCGGATGAATTAGTCGCTGTCTTCTGTGCAGCCTCTTTGGCCTGGTGAGCTTGCAGCACAGCCATGGCCTCATCAATCTGGGAACATCGATTGATTGATTGATTGATTAATTATTTGGTTTATATCAAGCATAGATTTTTAAAAAATACAGGACAAAAAAACAAATATTTCAAACTCATTACAGAAATTGTGAAATGCATTGATTAGAAAATAGAAAACAAACAAAAACACACTTATGTCACATTTTTTTCATTAACAACTAAAGTCAAGTAGAGTTTGATTGATTGATTGAAAATGAGTCAGAAGAAGCAAACATTTATAATCCCACTACTACTTCATTACTTCATTTTACAGTTTTGCATAGTTATGTAATCTGGTTTCAATCAGATCGATGAACATGGTTAAGAAAAAAAATGTTTTAAATTAGATTTAATTGTTAAAAAAAATAAGTTTGAGTAAATTTCATTTATGTTTTTATATAAATTAAAACATGTTTTTTGGTGCTTAGTGCTCTCTAATTCTTGTTAGAATTAAATCTTTGACAATTGGAACAGAAGGTGGTGCCAAAAATAATTAACAAAAAAAGTTTAAAACCTCATTTGATGTCAGAAGTAATATATACGATTTAAAATTTCTCTAATCCAGTCATTATATCAATGAAGAAAAACATGCTAGTCAACAATTCAACTTTATTTAATTCAAAATCCTTTTTTCTTTTAAATGGAAATCGATGATTAGGTGTTCTCTGTGCAGGGTTCTTCAAAATTTTGAGCAGTTTTTTTTTTTTAATTGAGGCAAAAAATATGGATTTTAAATGTTTGCATTCAAAGAAGTTCTGCCTCAACCGCTTAAATCAGTTGTCCCCCACACCCGACCTGTAGATGGGCCAGTGGGACGAGCAGCAATGAAAAAAAAAAATAAAAACAGGACCTACATTTGTTTCCGTTTTATTTCTAATACGATTCTGAGGGAACTTTTATTTTGAAAAACAACTGGATTCTACACCACATCTGTCCCATGTCAAATCACTCGTTACGTATCAAAAAGCCATCCATAGTTTTCTTAAAGCTTTAGCCACATTGAAATCCCCACACTAAACAAAGCTAACAAAAAAGTTATTTACTTTATCATTTTGCAGAAAAGAGTCTGCGAGAAAACAGAAGAGCCTTCAACTTTAAAATAAAAGAAAGCTGCATCTTACAGACAAAAAACACTTTACTCCAAATATGGATTTATTGTGTTCTCACATACCATAATAATAATGCAGAATATTCAGCAACCAACTGTAAAATGTTATGAGGATGCTGCTAATAAAGTTGTTTAAACAGGGGATTCATGTTTATTCTTATATTGGTGACTTTTTTTTTCGTTGCACCTTAAAATCGGTTGAAGTTGGCGTCTGATTTTTTTAGATCACATTTTACCTGTTATGCTTTAAGGAAAAATCTAGATCGCATTTCAAGGATTCCCATGTGAAATCTACAGCACTAATAAAGTTTAAAGATATTTTACAGAAGATGAAAATAAAGTTCAGACAAAATAGAAAATAAAAATAGAAAAATCAATACATTTGGCGTCCACTTTAGCCTCATACAGGCCAGTCTGTGAGAATATTGTCTAACAGTGAACCGATCTGTGGTCTGAAAACGGTTGGAGGTCTCTGCTTTAAAACTACATGCTTTAGGGCAGCTTTTACATGAAATCTTCTGAGTTTAGAAGCAAATGTGATCAAACGTTTAAAGACCCCACTACAAATGTTTAAAATATGTTTGACCTCCATGTGGGTTTCTCCATCAAAGTTTGTTAAAACATACTTAAATTGTATTTGATGTCATCTACCTTTAAGCGGAGAGACTCTGGGGATTCCAGCATGTGGAGCAGCTCCGAGTTGTCGATCTCCAGCAGCATCCCAGTGATCTTGCCTGCGACGGTGGGATGCATGTTCTGGATCAATGGGAACAGCCGCTCGCCTGTTAAAGACACAGATGGAGAGGATGAAGAATCTGACGGGACAGTCTGATAGGAGATCTTCGTGTTCAATATCCAGACGGAAAAGACTGGCAAAGAAAGGGCGGGACATTTACTGGCATGTGGGAGAGCATTTTCTTACCCAGCATCTGCTTCTGTTCCTGTAGTGGAGCGGCCGCCAGCATGGAGGCAGTCAGGGGCTGCTGGCCCTGAACATGAACTGCATGCTGAGAGCAGGCACAAAAAAAGTCAGTGAAGGGCAGAATCGAACTCTCTTCAGGTGCAGCTAGACTCCTTCTACCTGCAAAGTGACTTGGGGCTGAGTTGTGACGTGTTGTTGAGGACCACGAATTCCGGTTGGGTACTTGTACTGAGGCCCTCCACGGACCTGTGTGGTTGCTGTGGCGACTGAGGGGCGAGGCCCGCTGCTCTGGGCGACTGCAGCAGCAGAGAAAGAGCAGCACAAGATAAACAACAGATCCTACTGGAAACAGCTGTGCAAGCAAGAGGTTCTTGTCCGTGTTTACTCGACTGACCGGTACGCTGGGGGTTCACCATACGGGGCACCTGGGTGGAAGCTCGCACTGCTCTGAAGTTCTGAGGGCGTGGTCCGGATGGACGCATCTGGAAATCTGCATCCACAGCGTAACAGTTAGATGTGCAGGTAGTTCAGCTGCAAAGTGAAACAGCTATACTCACGCTGTGACTGAACACTCTGGGTTGTCCAGCGGGGGCCCGGACGAATATGAGCCATCTGTCCGGCGGTCGGGTAGTAGGCAGGACGATTCTGCACCTGAGGGATGGTGGTCATGATGAAGCCAGAGGGCGGGGCGGGCTGGTAGGCGTTGATGACGGGGTTCGCTGCGGCACGGACGCTGGCCATGCGCTGCATGTACTGAGCAACCAGGTGCGCCTGACGGTCCTCCTTCTTCTGAGCCAGCGCCACGTACAGCGGCTTGGTGGCGATGATGCGTCCGTTCATTTCCGTCACAGCTTTCGTGGCTTCTTCCGGGGAGGAGAAGCAGACGAAGCCGAAGCCTCTGCTGCGACCGCCTTCCATCATCACCTTGAAGAGCAGGAGAATCAAATGTGAAGAAGTCAAAGGAGTCTGGAGATGAGGGACACAGACAGACATCCTACCTTGGTGCTTGTGATCATGCCGAATGGGGAAAACTCTTTGCGTAAGCGTTCGTCATCAATGGTGTCATCCAGGTTCTTCACGTA
>NC_050522.1:14866532-14869056 GCF_002922805.2 Oryzias melastigma
AAAAAAAAAAAAAAAAAAAAAAAAACAGTGTAGATCAATAGTTTCAAAACTAAAATTCAAAGCAGTTCCATGGGGCCAAATCAAGATCACTTTGATCCTTTTAACGCCGGAGCTGCAATCATTTTTCACATAATAGAGAACCTATTTAAAAGAATTTACCATTAAAACTGTGTTTCTGAGAAATTCTTAATTCAAATCCTGTTGGACCAGGAAACTGTATGCCAGAAAAACCTGACAAAACTATTGTCTGGACGTGTCAAAGTCTCTGCTCCTCAGCCCCCTTCTGTACATTCAATTTCCTCGTCCAAGCTCGCTTCTGGCTCAAAAATGTTCGACTGGATTGATATAATATTGTTCGTTGTCATTTTTGGACAGATACTAGCTTGGGGCTATAAGCTTGCACATGAGCACACAGACAGAGCTCCCAGCGACGGGGAGGGGAAGCCAGCAGTCCCGCCCACAAGCCAGAATTTTATATCTAATGAGCTACTGCCGCTGGGCATAAAATACGTCTTAAAAAAACAACAAAGACTTTTTGATTTTGGCTAAAAACTGCAGCAGCCAAAATTAAAAGATCATAGGGAACGATTTTACAAATATATATATATATATGGTTAGAGTGGGACTTTAAATTCAAGTTTCAAATATTACATATTTTATCAAAAAAAATTATATTTCCAGCAACAGCTGTTACGAGTTAGCATAATTATATTTTGTGCACTATAAGGCACACTTAAAAGGCCTAACTTTTTTTTTTAATTACAGTGCGTTTTATAATCCAGAATGCCTAAAATAAGAATTAATTTTGATTGTGTTGTAATATTATAAGAGTTACTATAAACGTAGTTAAAGTCTGACTCACATGCAAACTTATCACTAATTATTTTGTCTTGTTTGATGCGCCTTACATATGAGCAGTCATTGATGGTGCGTCCTATGGTGCTGTATTTTTCAATAGGTAACATATTTTTTTATTCCAGTTTTCAGTATTTCTTTAGATTCCAATATACATTTCAAATGTTCAATATTTCTATTAGGTTTACAATGTTTTCCTTCGAGTCTAAAACTGTTTTTGAATTTTCTACGTCTATTTTTCTAATTTACAGTCTTGTTTTTCATTCACTGTAAGTTGATCCTGATTTGATCCCATACAGTTCTTCCCCAGCAAAGCTTCTAAAAAAATCGGACCCGTTTGATGGTTTTGTCTGCAGGACACAGTCATTCTCAGAATCCACAATGAGGAAACATTGAGGCCTGTGACCTACAGTTTCACTGTTGCAGCCATTTTGGCCAGTGCTCCCTACCAAAGAGGGAACACTGAATTTGACAAAGCTGCAGTTGACTGTAATATTACAATTCTCTTATTTTTCACTATAAAACTATGACAAGCAAAGAAACATACTTGGTAACGAGTCGTCCGGTCTTGCTTCATCTGATCGAATTTGCGCTTCAGCTCCATCTGGCGCTCCATCTTCTTCTGGGCTCGTCCAACAAAAATGGCCTTCCCGTTCAGCTCCTTTTCGTTCATTTCGTCAACAGCCTGGGCGATCGAAGGGCAAAACCGTGAACAAAGATGGTACCAAGGGTTGATTTTTATTTCCAAAAAGCTCATAATATTACCCTCTGGGCATCCTCGTGCCTTTCGAAGCTAACAAACCCGAAGCCTCGATTCTTTCCACTTGCATCAGTCATGACTCGAACGCTTAATGCATTTCCTGAGCAATAAAGTTCAACCAGTTACCAAATGTTGCCGTCCCCTCAAAGATCTTTTGGAAATAAATTTACAGGCTTTCACAAACCAAACTTGCTGAAGATCTCCTTCAGTTTGTCATCATCCATGTCTTCACCAAAGTTTTTTATGTACACATTGGTGAAGTCTTTGGCTTGGGCCCCCAACTCAGCCTCGCGCTCTTTGCGGGATTTAAAACGCCCAACAAATCTGTGAAAGAACACATTTTCTGATTTATTTTTGTGCCTTGGTTTATAACTATCTGAATACATTAATACTCAGAAATTCAATTTTAAGCCAACTTTTCTTTATCTATGTCCTCAATCATGAGAAAAATGCCACAAAAACATATTAAAACACCAAAATCCTAATTTTCATCATAGAGGATCCATTTCCCAGAAAAATGAAAAGTCTCCAAGCATGTAGTATGTTAATAATCTCACAAATTGGAATGTTAGTTTACAACCAAATAAGTTAATTATTGGTTAAAATCCTCACTTACACTTTTTGGTCATTGAGCAGCATGCCGTTCATTTTCTCAATGGATCGTTCGGCTGATTCTTGAGTCTCAAAATGCACAAAGCCGTAGCCTTTAGAGCCATTTTCATCACAAACCACCTTAAAAAAAAAGACACGTCATGCTTTTAAAGGCATGCACACACACACACACCGCAAATCTTTAGCAGATGCACTTACTAACACCTCCCTAAAATTAAACCAACTATAAGTGCTGTAAACTCACATCTTAATCAGACCTTCAGCCCAAACATCTCATTTCATTTCACTCTTGTTTTA
>NC_050522.1:14869152-14940906 GCF_002922805.2 Oryzias melastigma
ACTCGGACTTGCAAAACAATGACTTGGTCCCACCTCTGATAATTAGCATTAAAAGGTTTTAAATTAATTGATTTAGTTAATTAAGTTGTGTAATTCATGTATAGAATTTCAACAAGTCAGATAGATGAGCATAATGATGGTAAAGAGTCATATTTGACTCGACTTTTTTGTACTTTTATTTCAAAGTAAATCTGCTGCAGCAGGAGGATCAAATTTGATACAGGATTCATTTTATTTTGAAAGGGTTGTGCTGCTGTCAAAATTAAAATAAGTTATAATTGTTATTTATAGAAAAATAAAACACTGTTATAACTCAACTCTTAAATATTTTATATATTAATGGCCACAAAAACATAAATAAAGTGTATTTTTCTAAAACTGAAGTGGGATTTTGTAGCTCTAGTTGGGTTTTGGTCAAATAGCAAACTGGCTCAAATGGCTCTGTTGGAGTTAAAGGTTACAGACCCTCAAGGGATGGAATAACAAATATTTACCTTGCAGGAAAGAATGTTGCCGAAAGCAGAGAAGGTGTCATAAAGAGCCTTGTTGTCGATGGACTTGTCAAGATTCTTGATGAAGATGTTCCCCACCCCGCTCTTTCTCAGGGACGGGTCCCGCTGAGACCACATGATGCGCACCGGCTGGCCCTTGATCACATCAAAGTTCATGGTGTCCAGAGCACGCTCAGCTGAAAAGAACAGGTTACTAAAATTAGGAAAAATAATTTGCTAAAAAACTACAAATTTAAATACAAAAATATTGGCAAGAAAATATGAACCCTCAGTGGCATCTGATCTCACCAGTGAGTTTACCAGTCACATCAGTTGTTTACAATGACACCCACCCCCTATTAAAATTGCTTACATTCAAAATTTAGGTTTAAAAAAGTTATGAGATTTGAAATTTTCTGGATTAAAAGACAAGAATTGTGAAACATAATTCCGATGCTTGGAATAAATTCTTAGTATTTCTAAAAAATGTTCTCATTGTTTTGGTCTTGTTTTTGTATTTTCACATTTTTAATTAGCCTCTACATGTATATGTTTGATCATTTGCTTTAAACATAAAAAGTCTTAGATCTTTATTTTTTTAAGATTCTGCAATGAAAAAATGACTACATTTACTACTCTAAATTGACTCGTGCAGTTTAAGGCTCATTGAGTAATATAATGAAAAACGTGTGTTTAAAAAAAGTGGGGATGTACTAAAAAGATGGATATAAAACATTGCAACAAATAACTGTTTTAAAGAAAGATTATTCAAGCAAATGGTAAAGTAGTAAAAAAAAAACACAGTCCTGGACTACTAAGGGTTAAAGGTGATGGTAAAATTACAACAAGAAATACCATGATCATATGTTTACCAATACACAATGTTATTTAAATGAAAGCATTTAAGTAAGCAAACTTAAAAAAGCTACATCAGCATTCAAGAGAAGAGCAGAGCAAGGGTGGACCTTGTCCTTATCAATGACATGCAGACAAGGTTTCATGAAGGAAACGTGACCGGTCTGGATAAAACAAACTGAT
Source organism: Oryzias melastigma (assembly GCF_002922805.2). Classification (NCBI taxonomy): domain Eukaryota; kingdom Metazoa; phylum Chordata; class Actinopteri; order Beloniformes; family Adrianichthyidae; genus Oryzias; species Oryzias melastigma. Next base: position 14,870,682 of record NC_050522.1, read on the forward strand.
CAAGGTTCAAGCCAAGTTTCAGGCAAAAACTCATATGAAATATAACAGTTGGGTGGTTTTCATATACATCATAGATGAATACAACTGTGATTCGTTAAAGTCCCACTCCGATCATATTTTGATCTATAGCAAAACTGTTCCCTATGGTCTTTCAATTAAGGTTTTGCAGTTTTTAGCCAAAAAAAAAACTGTCATAAGCCAGGATATAAGCTTTGTACAACTCCCTAACTGCCAAATAAAACATATTACAGGACTATAGTGCGCTGGATTTTAAAAGCAATTTGGACACTATGCTCTACACTTAAACAAAAAAACAAAAAAAAAAAAACAGAAGAGAATGTGATGTTATCCTAATAAATGTAAACATTTTACAAAGACTTTATGAACCCAAAGTGTTCTGAATTTGAAAACTAGGATGTATTATAAAGATAAATCCAAACTGTTTCATTCACATAAAAAAAAAAAAAAAATCATACAAACCCATTGCAATATGGTCTATATTTCCAAATCTAGAGAGCATAAATTGATACTAGTTTTCCGTAGAGACTTCTGGGAAATTTGTAGGGCATTGATTTCTGGAATTGCATTACTACCAAGTCCACTTATAGTGTGTGAATCTACAACTCCTAAATTTCCCAGAAGTCTCTGTGAAAAACTAGCATCAATGCTCACTGGACTAGGGGATGTAGACCACAATGCATTGCGTTTTAAAGATTTTTCATGTGAAAAGGTGTATTTTAATTTTAAAATACATAATTAATTTTAATTAAGTAATATCTCATCCAAGTTATCATCAGAACACAGTAGATTCATACAGATAAATACTCTTTTCTTTGAGAAATCTGTACTTAATTTTCAAAATATGTCCTGCCAGTGCTGAACTTTTTTCTTGGCCGCACGGACCAGAGAAGGGTTAGGTTTAGGTTAATACGCAGAACCAACAACATTTGGCTTTGGATACGAGTGAGCATTGCAGCAACTTTGCCACCTGTATAAGGCGTGGTCAAACTCAATTTCCATCTGTCTTTTTTTTTTTTCTTTTTTGCTGGTTGCACAGAAATACATGCGACTAACATCAGTCCAAATGTAATCATCAAACAGGGAAGCACAAAGGTCACTTTGAGAGTAGAAATATTTTCAACAAAATAGATTAAATTCAGTAATAAATTCTTACTTTGCATCTATGTAAGTAAAACTGACAAGAAAATGTAATAAATTAACTGTATTTATGTTTTTAATATCACAACTAAAGGGAGACCTCGTGGCCCCGCCCAGCGTATTTGCTATGTCACATATGAGTTATTTGTAGACATTTTTTTCGTTTGTTCCTGATCTACCAAAATCTGAATAAAAAAAACATACTCCACCTTGATAAAAATTTTGAAGAACATGCTAAAAACACAAGGAAATACTTTTTTAAAAAAAATCGGAGTGAGTCGTTAAAAACGTTTTTAAGCTAACACTTTTACTGCTCCTGGGTTGGGGGTTGTCGGTTAGGCCACCGAGGACTCCCCAGCGACATGCTAGCACTTAACTGGGATTATTTACGCAGTTTTATCTCAAGTAATCGTGTATTTAGTCCGACTCACCGTCCGCTGGCTGTTGGAAGTTGACATAGCCATATCCCAGGGACCTCCGGGTGATCATGTCCCTACAGACCCGGATGGAGAGGATGGCTCCGGCCGGGCTGAATTTCTCATACAGCATGGCCTCGGTCACATCCTGGTGTAGATCCCCGACGTACAGGGAGGCCATGGGGTAACTGGGAGCGCTCGGGTTCATCTCTGCTGGAAGTGGAGAGTCGAAGACGAACGAAGCTGGGTGCGGCGGATTCTCCCCCTTTTTTTTAATTATGTTTTTAAGTCAACGGAAAAGTTGAGGTTGTTTGGTCCCCAACAGTCAGCGGCGTCACGTTCGAGGCTGGCTGGTAGTGTCAGTTAAACTATTCAAATACAACTTTATGGATAATTGTTTTTAATGACACACTCAACCGCCTATCCGGTGTTAGCTCGACTTTGCTTCGTAACTGATAACTCGTCGTTCGGTTATTTAGCTCTTCTTATACGTTACCGTCCACTCCGTGAATGTCTTACTCCAGTTAAAAAAATAGCTGGGAAAAAAAAAGATTTTTTGGTTTTTCATGTATTTTAAATTTTTTTTGTATTTTTATTATTTTTTAGTACGTGTGCTGAGCAAGCTCAGGAGCACACACGCACTCACACAGCATTGACAGCCGGGGTGTAGGGGAAGGACTTTGTCCGGAAGTGGCTTATATATACTTTCATGACGTCACCATAATCCTCCAATCAAATTTAAGAGTGAAAGAAAAAGTTTAAAAGGAGGGTGTTGACCAAAACTTTATGATGAAATAATTTAAACTTACAGTGCAGTTAAAGAAATCTCATAAAAGTATCAACTAAAAAGCAATTATTTTATATACTGTTTTATTTTTTTTAATCTTATTTTAGCAATATTATATTTACAAAACGGTCGTTAAAATTCGCCAAAAATTGTTTTGTCCAACTTTAACCATTAACCTTTATAGATCAGGAGTTTTTAGTCAACCTTTAACACTAAAAGAGGTATCAGGATCTGTTTCTTACTTATCAAAACCTAGTCGGAGCCGCAAAGAAATATTAAGAAAAACTAGGATTTTCTGAAAATGTGAAATAGTTTTTTACTTTTGACAGTAGCTTAAATGACTTCCTTTGAAAATAAAATACACTACGTGCCAAACAGGATCATCCAAGTGGAAATATGACTTATTTGGCTCAAGAAGAAAAAGTATTACAAGAATAAACAACGATATACACTAAATTATCAATTTCCACCAATAAAATGAGAAATTAGAAGAAAGAAAATCAAATTTCAGTTTTTCTTAGTATTTAAAATCTGTGCATTCTGGAGAAAGCGTAGAGCAAGCAAGGCCTCTTTATGTGCACAGAGATGCAAAAACCTACATAGTTTATCATACTTTTAGGTCCACCTCCTCAGCCACAAATGTATAAACTTAACTAATCTAAATTAAACACATACTCCAAGTCGCAGCCCTGATCTAGTCTGCAACTTTCAACACTTGCAGAGCCATTCATTAAGATCAATTCCTCACCAACAGTAACCCAGTAGGAGCCACAAAGTTGTACATCATTCTTTAGAAAAATAAGACACTGATTTGTTATTATTAGTGTTACTATTATTATAATTATAAATAGACATTTTACATAAAGCATTAAGAGAAATGTCCATCAAAATGTGAATAGCTTTTAACTTTTTAGATATTCGGATGACTTCCTTTCAAAATAAAACTCCCGGTACCATATATGATGGTCTCACTGCAGCAAATACATTTTATATCAAATATATATTATATCAAATATGCATAACATGAGAATCAAAGAAAAAGGTTTTACAGTTTCTTGTACATTTTAGCCAGAAATTAGTAAATCTAACTAATAAAAATTAAATCAGAGCTTATTAAGCGACCCTTACTGTAATTTTCAAACCACTAGGGACACTTAAAAAACAAAAAAAAACAGCCTTTTAATCTTGTGCGCCAGAATTCTGGTTGTTTACCGACCTCCAATTGATTCTCTGTGGTGCAAACTGCACAAAAAAAGTCAAAAGGTTTTAGTCTGACTTGTGATATGTACTTTCCTTCAGTTGTTTATGAATGAGTTCAATCAAGTTTGAATTACTTTACTTTTTTTTGTTACATAAAAAAAGTTGAATTTGTATTCTTTAACCAGAAAGCCACAATGGAAGGGTAGAAGAGACACATGAGGCCAGAGACAAAGTGGGGTAAAAAAGTATGTAGTCAGCCACCAGTTGTGCAACTTCTCCTACTTAAAAAGGTGAGAGAGGTCTGTAGTTTTCATACACCTCAATTATGAGAGACAAAATGAAAGAAAGTAAAAAACAGAAAAACATTATCTGATTTTTAAAGAATTTATTAGTAAATTGTGGTGGACAATAATACTTTGTTAAAGTGGGACACATCTGGCTGTGCAGGATTTGAGTCCCAGATTGAGTTATTGATGGAAGCCTTTGATCCTTTGGTCCCAGCTCTCTGCAGGTCATTCACTAGGTCCCTCCGTGTGGTTCTGGGATTGTTGCTCACCGTTCTTGTGATCATTTTGACCCCAAGGGGTGAGATCTTGCGGGGAGCCCCAGATGGAGGGAGATTCTCAGTGGTCTTGTTTGTTTTCCATTTCCTAATAATTGCTCCTACAGTTGATTTCTTTACACCAAGATGCTCACCTATTGCAGATTCAATCTTCCCAGTCTGGTGCAGGTCAACAAGTTTATTTCTGGTGCCCTTAGACAGCTCTTTGGTCTTGTCCATAGTGGAGTTATGAGTGTGACTGTTTGAGGTGTTGAACAGGTGACTTTTAAATAGATAACGAGTTCAAACAGGTGCCATTAATACAGGTAACAAGTGGAGGACAGAGGATCCTCTGACAGAAGTTACAGGTCTGTGAGAGACAAATCTCGCTCATTTATAGATGACCAAATATTTATTTTCCACCATACTTTACAAATTCTCATTTTTTGTCTCATATTCGAGGTATACATATGATGAAAATTACCGGCCTTTCATCTTTTTAAGTGCGATAACTTGCACAATTGGTGGCTGACTAAATACCATTTACTTTTACAAAATAAAAATGTTATTAAAAGCAATCAACTTTAAATCCGCTGCAAAGAAAGTCATACCAGGAGTAAAGATGAAGATGACTTTTATTATTCAGACCACACTGAAAGCTCATGGTACACATTTATATAGAGGGCTTACTTTTTATTCAGTATCAGGAGGTTGATCTTCACTGTAAATGCTTTGATTGGAAAGCACGAGGCTGAGCCAAAGCTACCAGAAAACAAAAGGAAAAAAAAAAAAAGTCTCTTGTGATTCCCTGCAAAACACCCATCATCAGTAGAGGGCAGCATTTTTAATGAAAACTTAAAAAAGAGAGGAGTTTTTCACACTGGTATCAAATTTTCACAATGGCTTCTTAAATATTTTAATTCAGTAGACATTTTAACCACATTGTCCACAAATAGGATGCGTTAAATGTAGACAGTTAAAGAAAGAGTACAACACACTCAATTTTTATAATTTAATTCCACTTAGATGCAACCACATGGTAAAATTATCAATCCTGAATATTTAAAAAGAAAGAAAACAGTATTTAAGAAGAACTGGCACAAAGTTGTGACTACTAAATGGCTTTTGTGTAGCTTTCTATGATACTTTGACAATCAATGTATACTTAGCACTGTATTACACCATCTTTTCTCAAAAGGTTATTGTAAACAAGCTGGGTAAAGTTAAATCCTACCGCAGAACGCCTACCCTCACACCAGACGACTGAGAATCTATTCTGAGGAGTCGAACAGGGGCACAAAAAAAGATTACAAAAAACATTGGAAATAGAAAAAGAGTAGAAAGCCACAAAAGCACATGGTGAAAAGTATCCTCTGCACTGCTGAAAGAGAAAATATCAAAAAAGTTACAGTATCGAGCCATTCGTCAAGTTGTTCGCATCGTCTCCGGCTGTTACGCAAAACTGCAAAAAGGTTCTCGTTTCACGGCGGAATAATAATCCTCTCAACACATCAACCAAAGTAGCCTTTCACACAGAAAACTAGCCTGAACGCACTTACAAATCAGGTGTACCGTCCACAAAACCTGCTACACTGGACACCAAAGGGGTAGGATGGCTTCAAATGCTAAAATATACCAGAATAGATCAAGCCAGTAACAGACTATTGCTTTTATCGCAGCTTAAATTGAGTCAAAAAGCCATTTTTTTATTTTTAAGGGATTCCAAAAATTCAATTTTCACTAAATATCGCATTTGGATTCGAAGCAGCTTTCTGTACTGATGCTAAAGAGCACAGAGCAGGTTCGGATCTAAGAAGTAGATCCTAACATGAGCTGGTCCATACGATGAGTCATGGTAAACAGAAAACGTCGCACTTTTTCTCCGTGTAAGTGGTCATACAACTACCAAACACGCACTAATGTTTCTGCACATACACACTGTACTTTACACATTGTGAGTAAACATACATGTCTCTGAATGTATGTGCACACGCAACCACGCACACAACTTAGGCTGGTGAGAGGTTTAAAAAAAAAAAAAAAAAAAAAGAAAGAAAAAAAATTGTTTTGTTTGTTTTTTTTTTCTTCCATTTGAGTTCAATTCTTCTCAGCTGCGACTTCGGTGTCATCTGCCTCGCCCTCTCCCTGGGTGTCCGACATCCATAGCTGCAACCAAGCACAACACGCCACGCGTTCAGAGGGTGAATCTTTGCAAAAAAGGTGTGTGATCACTTAAGACACTCACTGTCAGGTTGTCACGAAGCAGCTGCATGATCAAGGTGCTGTCTTTGTAGGAGTCGTTGTTAAGGGAGTCCAGCTTGGAGATGGCCTCGTCGAAAGCCTGGCGAATATAAGCAGTAAAAGCTCCGTTAAGCAGTCATCTGATGTTCTAAGGGAATTTAGCAACCAACTTGAGATAAAAAAAAAAATACAACAGAAAAACTGAAATGTTCCACTTATTCGCAGCAGAAAATCTTGGTGTCATTTTTTTTAAAACTCTAAAATGACTAAACAAAAAAAAATAGAAGGCTGCAGATATTTTTACTGCAGAACTCTTTTCCTCTGTGCAACAAAACAGCAGATTTCAAAGCTAAATGTTGGTTGGACCACAAGACAGCAGGAAGTATGTGCAAAGCAACATGCACACTGCAGAAATAGCTTAATGTTCTGATGAAAATGCCATTTGGAACACTTTTTTTAGAAGGACATATATGAAGAAAATTAAAATATATTTCTGAGCATCTCTTTATTCAAATTGTTGTGAATCAGAAGCAGATGTAGAAATGCAGTTTGAAAAAGTATTTGTGATCCAGAAAATACAGAGCCTCTAGCTCCCTGCTCCGCTCCATTCCGAAGCATCCACATGTAGAAAAATAGATCCATGAACGTCTTTGTTTTTTCTCGTCTGAGCTGGAATCTGACTCTGAACTGTTCGACTGGGTAGCTGCAATACTAGTAATGCTACATTAGCATGCATATGTGACACATTCAATAACGCACTAAAAGCAAGTTCTTGAACACATTTTGCCTCCAGTGTTCACACTGGACAAGTGAGGAGTTTCTCCTTCTTTTTCTCTTTCTACTATTTACTAGCGCACATCCCCCACCTACAGTTGAACGAGGTTTGGTGCAGATCTCTGGATCTGCGGCTGTAGTTGCTCTAAAAATGTGACTCACACCAATCACTCCTCTGGGTTGCAAAATGGCGGCAGATGGACAGAATACCATAGGGTCGGCTCTGGCGTGATTTCGCAAGGGCAGGAGTTAAGGCATTTTCTATGGGTGACATCAACACCTTCAGTAACATAATACATGTCAATGTTTAAGGCTTTTTTTTCATGGCTCTATTCTAATATATGAAAGACTTGGTGTCATGATTTTGGCAAAAGGGACACCATTCATCCATCTTCTTTCCCTCATCCGGGACCGGGCCAGTCTGAGCAAAGTTACTCAGACTTCCCTCTCCCCGGCCACTTCCTCCAGCTCCTCTGGGGGGACCCCGAGATGTTCTCAGGCCAGCTGAGAGACATAGTCTCTCCAGGGTGTCCTGGGTCTTCCCCGGGGCCTCTGCCCAGTAGGACATGCCCGGAACGCCTCTCCAGGGAGGCTCCTCTCAATGTGTAGAGAGAAGCGGCTCTACTCCGGGTGACCAAGCTTCTCACCCCATCTCTAAGGGAGCGTCCAGCCACCCTCCAGAAAAAAATCCTTTCCACTGTTTCTATTTGGACCTCATGACCATAAGGGAGTACTAGGACCAAAATCGAGCAGTAAATTGAGATTTTTGCTTTCTGGCTCAGCTCTCTCTTCATCACAATGGACTGGTACAGCAACCACAAAACAGACCAATCCAGCTGTCAATCTCACACTCCAATCTTCCCTCACCTGTGAACAAAATACTTAAGTTGTACTCCAAAATACTTAAACTCCTCCACCTGAGGCAGGACGACTTCACCCACCCAGACGGGACAAACTACCTTTCTTCTGTCAAGAACCACGGGGTCAGCCTTAGCGGTGCTGATGCAATCCATACATCACAATGAAATCTGAGCCCCTGATTGGTCAAAGTTCAACCTAGTTTAAGGTCCAGCGCGCATCCAATGGTCAACCATTTTGTACGCAGAAACAGTTGTAAAAATGTGGGTAGCTTTTCTCCTGCTAGCGCTCACATGGGCCTATTTTGAATTTAATCTAAGATTAGCACCGAAATCTCACATCTGATTGTGAAGCTTCACTAAAACACAAGACCCCCCACACACCCTCCCTAACATTACATTCAACATCAACACCAGGATGCTTAATTTAGAAAACTAAAAATACAAAATAAAACAACATGAGTGAAAATTACAGAGCAGGAAAAGATTCTTACCGATTTGGCCAGCTGACAGGCCTTTTCTGGTGAGTTGACAATCTCATAGTAAAAGACGGAGAAGTTCAGAGCGAGACCTAGGCGGATGGGATGTGTGGGCTCCATTTCCGCGGTGCTTATATCCAACGCCTTCTGGTAGGCTTCTTCAGAGTTCCCAATAATAGCTTCACAAAAGAGAACAGACAGGTGAGAATAACAAACTCAAACAAAAAAGGATTTATAAAAAAATAGTTGAGCAGGCAGAATTATTTCTATGGAATATTAGTAGATTTTCATTTGCTTGTATATTATCAAAGGGAAAACATAACTGTGGGATTTAAAGATTTAAAGAGAATGACAAGAATGGCTCCAAGTGTTTTCATCTCAAATATTCCACTGATGTACAAGATACATATAAAAACATTAAGAAAATTAATCATGTTCCTTACGGAGACATTTCTCCAAAAAAATGACACAAATGTTTGTCGTATCTTGAAATAATCAGTATTTTAATTAAAACATCAAACTAATTAAATAATTTACACCGCTTATTTTGAAAGGGTTTGACTTTAATCATCTTTAAACCTGGTAACTCATAAACAATTATGAGAAAATGGTACGACAGCAAAAATTGATCAGGAATGCTTACAGAAAACAAAAAAAATTAAAAAGTTTAAATTAAGAATTAAGTCAACAAAAATAACTACACAGTAAAATAAGATATATATATATAAAATCAGAGTTTCACAGAATTATGCTGCTACAGAAAACCATAAATCTGCCACTGGAAATCAGTCAGCCAACCAAGAACAGTCAGAAATGTCTCCAGGCAACAAACTGCAGCTCACACCCTGCTGCTGCTTCTGTTACCATGACAACTTAGCAGCAGCTCCTGCTTGCTTTAACAGCTGACTGATGTAGGTCAAGGATGAAGCAGATGTCAGAGCTTTGGCCACAAACACCTATGAGAAGTTAGGAGTCTTTCTATCGCATAGGAATTTTTAAAATCCGAAGTATTCATTAAAAGGAGCAAACAGGCCTGACCTGTCAAAAATAACCCATTTCAGAATAAAAACGTTAGAGATCTAAAAGGTGGAGAAGATCTGCTGCACTTACAGCCCTTGTTATCTCCAGTGGCCACCTCAGCAAGGTAACGGTAGTAATCCCCCTTCATCTTCAGGTAGAAGACTTTGCTGTCAGGAGATGTGGTGTTGGGGATCAGATACTTGTCAAGAAGATCCTGCAAGTCAAAGAGGAAAACTATGCAGAGGGCATTGGTGGTGATGATGCAGAAATGACTGAAACCAAATTCTAGGAGGAAGGAACTTTAGATGCAGATGAACAATGGCTCAAATGACCACATACTGATTTTAGATGTGATTTTTTTTTTACTAGGATGTACTTACTAAGAATTACCTTTTTTTTAACAGAAGTCTATGTAGGTTCACCCTGAAAGTGTGTATGTATACACGTATTCTGTATCTCAGATTAAAGGAAAAAATCTTTGATTATCTCTAACCTTCATAAAGCTAAAGTATAATTACTAAAGTAGATTCACTCTTGAATATTTAAATAGTATTTGATTACAAATAAAAATTATATTCAGAGAAAAAGTTAAAAAAAAAGAGACTGTTATACAGTGATGGGCAATTTGATACAATTACTTTTGCAGAAAATATTCAATGCCAATTACTAGTAATTTCTCAATGGTTCATTTTTTTCTCAAGCATTTTATGTCATCCTAAAAACAAATACCATAGAAAAGTGGCAAGGCGAAAACTTTGATGTGCAAAAAACATCTTTTTGAAATCACCAACCATGCTTTATTTTTGCAAAGAGTAACTTATATCCACAACTTGCATCTCCTCTGAAGGAGCAGTTCAATATCCTGTGGTTGTTTAAGCAAAAAACAGGGCTGAGTTGATAAAATCGATTATTCAATCTCAATCAATCTAAGCTTAATAGATCGATAATCAATCCATTAAAGTAGAGATCTATCTAACGCATAATGCCTAAAGTCCACTAGCTTGATGCTAACGTTTAATAGGATTTCCCATAGGACAGCTAACGCTCGGTCGACCTAAACATATATTGCTGACTAAACTAACATCTTTATATTCTCAGGCATGAATTTTCCAAACTGTTAAGGAAATATATTTTTTAAAGTAACCATTTGTGGTATAAAACAGTTTTATGCTCATGCTTTCTTCTTCTGGAATGAGGTGTGATGCTACAGCGTGATTGCCACCTAGTGGCCGAAACCCCTCCATGACAGGCAGAGCATTTGTTTTAGCTTCTCCGGTTGAGAATACATGTAACACTGTATGATATTAATCTCATTATATTTTTCACTAATACATTTTACACTATGTGAACTGTATCAAATTAAATTGAATATCTTCAAAACACACACACACACACACACACGCACACACACACACACACACACACACACATATATATATATATATATATATGTATAGATTATTAATATGTTTCTAAACAAATGTGTATAAATGCGTAAACTCAAAATTTTATTGAACCTAATTGAAAGTATCAAAAAATATATATTTTTTTAATGGAATTGAATTGATCCAGGCTCTGGTTAATCGTAAAAATGACTTAGTTTCTCATTTATTAATTAGCAATCAATATTTAAATAGAGTATTCAATACCAAAATTTGTAGTATAGAGGTATCTACCAATATTCCCATCATTCTGTGTACTACTGTTGAATTTCTGCTGGTACTTGTCTGAGAAAGTACCACCAGTAGGAGTCACTGTCAGCCGTTCACCCAAAAGGGGTTTGGTGTGATGTTTTTGGAGATGACAATTTTCATTTTTAAAACTTTAAAAATCTGTTTAAATATAACTTTATTAACGCTGAACACATCAAAAAAAATCTCCTCCCAAATCTGTGGCTCATACTGCAAAAAGTAGTAGAAACGATTAGTAAATATTTCCTGCCTTGATAATAGCGTATTTTCTGCAGCATGGATGCAGATCAGCTCCTCAGACTTCGGCTCAATTGGAAGTTTTTGGGATCTTGCTCGGGAGTTGACCACAGGAAATTGTACCAAATATTTTGCTGCATCCTTTTTTCTTTTTAGTAAAAATACAGTCATTTTTTAAATTAATTTTGGGCTTTGCGTTACTTTAGATGACTGTGTTTGAGAACTGATGATACACAAACTTTTTTTTTAACGTTATGTCAAATGTTTATCTCGTAAAAGCTGAATTTTCACACGTCACCCCCACTGTCTGTCACGTTTCACTCCCATAACTCACCAGAACGTCCTTGCAGATCTCATTCAGCTCCGCCTCAATTTTCTCCCTGTAATCCTTGGCCAGCGCTGCCTTTGAGGTGTCGTCGCATTTCTGCTCCATGCTGGACACCACCCTCCACGAGGACCTCCGAGCCCCCACCACGTTCTTGTAGGCGACCGAGAGGAGGTTGCGCTCCTCGTTATTGAGCTCCGAGCTCTTCTCGGTGACGGCCTTCATGGCGGCGGCCATGTCGTCGTAACGCTCAGCTTGCTCGGCCAGTTTGGCCTTCTGTACGAGTTCTTCCTTGTCTGCCATGGCTTCTTTGTGGACAGAGGATGGAGGGAGACCGAATAGGAAGTTTGGAACAAACAGGAAGAAGACACATTTTTAAAATAATTTTCCAAACAACTGCTCAAACAAAGAAATAAAGACACATTTTACAGGGTGGAGCATTAAATAGAATAAGACTAAAGCTGCAAGCAGCGTTACATGGCTCATTCATCATTAGCTGCCCCACCCTGGAACACCTACTCGTTTTGCAGCAGGACTGAGCAAAATCATACAAGGAAATCAAAAATAACTTTTAAGCAAGGTGGAGAATTGCCTTGTGACACAAACTACACCATAAAAGAAAAAAAAAAAAAACAGAAAATTCTTGTGATGCTTATAATTCTTTTGAGCCAATCAGATCTAAAGCCATCATCCCGACAAAAAGCTTGTATGCAGGACAGCAAACTTTTTAGCAGATAAAAACAAAAGCAACCACCCTAAAAATTCTAACCCTACTCATCAGTCTGTTTTCATTGCTGCGTGTAGTGGATAAAGGTGATCAAATTTAGGTAATGTGGAACCGTCAAATTCAGTTCTGCAACAGCACTTCTGATTTAAAACAGTTAAGCTACAATAATTATCCGTATTCCACAAGGGAAAATAATCCCAATTCTACATTTATTTTAAGCCACAAACCAAACGGCCCCAGCTCTAATTGTGTCAGTTCATGTACTATACTTGGAATGTACATTATAACTACTGTATATCACACTGTCAAATAACATTCATACTTAAAGCTCCATTTTGATATTTTTTAATCTTTTGTACAAGTGTTTCTAGTTGTATTGATAATAATAATTATGTCGTTTTTAGCCTAAAAAAATGTTTTCTATGACATAGTTCTGCAGAGCAGCAGGAGTTCATTAAAAATACGACTCTGGATTGTGAGCGGGACTGTTAGAGACACATCCCCTTCCCATAATCTATCTGTTAATGTGCCTCTCTGCAAACTTACAGCCCCCTCACACCCCCAACCTCACATCACCAGTACAAAAAATTTGGCGAGCAATATTAGAGCTATCCAGCCGTACAGTTTGAGCTAGATACCAATTCAGACGAGGAAAACAAAGACGTACATGGATCTATTCGTCTGCGAGTGGATGCATCAGAAATGGAGTGGAGCAAAGAGCTTCTGGCTTGCCGTAGTAACTTTAAGGTTTTTTCAACTACATTTTTGCATCTGCTCCTTATTCACAACAATTTGAATAAATAAATACTAAATTTTTTGCTTAATTTTCTTTATACGTGTCCATCATGAGAAAAAATGACACAAAAACTTGCTAAAAACAATATTTTCATTGAGGTGGGTCCTAAAAAAATGTTTAAAGAGAATAAAATAATAATAATTTTGCTATATAAGAGAAAATCTTAACTATTTTAGTTGTCAGAACTCAAAAAAGGGAGCACGGGTACAGATTTATTCATAACACTTATATATTTTGAACGCGTTATGCTAGCAATTTATGCCACAAAAAACCTGGAAAAAAAAACAAAAGTTTTGCCATACCATAATACTTAAATAAAGTTTACTTGAATATTTTAGGACAAATTGTACACTTCTAATTTCTGATGGTTTCTTACCGATGTTTCCAGTCGGAATGGTAAAACCAGCAGCACATTTATTTACGCGTCGGTCAGATTTCCCAGCAGGCACCTGCGCCCTTCTGAGGAATGTCGGCCACCCAGTTTCGTGTCACATACACACCTGCCCCTTCAGCTAGTATAATATCCGGCGATATTATAAACCGCTTAAACGGCTTATCTCGACGGATAAGACGTATTATCATAGCGGGTTTTATTAGAATGAACTCAACAATATAGAGAGGCGGGAAAATTCGCGTTTCGCATCAGAAATCCGCCGCACGAGGATGGAATGGTTCCGTCCGTCTTGGGTTTACAGTGAACGCCCTTTTTTTCGTTTTCCGGAAGATTAGCCGGAGCTGCTGGCTGTACAGACACAATCATTCATTTAAGGGAACTCTGTTGACAAAAACACTAAAACAACTCTAGTAGCGGGTTCTTAAACACGCCCAATCCATGATTAGATGAGGTTTAAACGGGCTGTAAGTTCCACTTCCCATTCAGCAAGCGCAGAACAATGACTGAGCGGCGGAGCATCAATGATTTCCACCTACACTCTGACAAAGCAGCCATTCCTGCGCCACTGAGGGCATTCGAAAGGGACGCCGAGCATTTCGACAACCAGCTTGTTCAATGTATTAGCTTCACGAAAGCGTAATTAAAAGCGGACGAACCTGAGAGATGTTGGACGATGTCGCTCCTGATTCCCGGCTGCACAGCTGATGATCTCTCCCGCTCTTCCACGGGGTTTCCCTCCAATCAAAGACATAGCAGCAGGGTCGCGCCAGGACGGATGACGTCAGGACAAAGTTGCTATGGCAACCATTTTTAAGGAAGAAAAGAAGAAAAAAACACGTTTTTTGTAGGCGTTTATGAATATATATATACATATATATATATATATATATATATATATATATATATATATATATATATATATATATATATATAGATTACATTTCAAGGTTTTAGAGTATTCTTATTTAATTTCTTTCTTTATTTATTTATTTATTCTAATTTTCTGTATTCCAAAAGAAAGTTACTTTATACTGTATTATTACTATTATTACTACTACCGGTACTTATTATTAACTGTATTGTTACTGCATTCCTTAGCAAAACAATTACATTTTCATCAACTAAAAAATGCATTTAAGTTCTTAAAAATACATTTATGAATACTTTAAAAAATATTTTTCTAGACAATCTCTAAAAATATTGTATGTTACATTTGCAAAGGCTTGTGGGAAATCAACTTTATAGATTGACAAAAAAAACGTAACACTTTTAGAATTTGCTTCTTCTTTAAGAATTTACTTCTCTAAGTTTAAACGTTATTAAATCAATTTTTATTTAAAGGCAAACAATTGACAACTAAGAATGTTTTTAAACTTGTATTTTTTTATTTATGCCTCATTTTGTGGTCCTGTTGATGTACCCTAAATGAGCACGAACATGAAAAACATCTTTATTAAGACTCAAAAGTATTTTTTATGTATCATATCCCTAAATAAAATTATAAATATGTGCATTTTCGAACAATAATCTACTTGAGATAGTTTTATACTATAAATACACTATAAATAGCACTGACCCAGAAACAAACCTTTGCACCTTAAATCTAATATTAGATCTTACCTGCAGCAAAAATTATTTAATGTTAATATACAAATACTTTTTTTTTTATCTATTTAACATGAAAAATGATACAAAATCATTACACGGTAATTTGTTTCTTTAGTAATATATTAAATTAGTCCTTAATGATGCCAATATAAGGTTGGGTAACTGGTTTTCCAAAAAAACATTGGTGCTTTTTCCTTTCTATGGTAATGACACAATACTAATTGTTTAAACAGATTTAATAATAAATCCACATTGAATAATTTGATTTAGCTGTGCACTTTAGTCTTAATGCAACGCAAGGCTAACTGTGTAAAAAAAAGGTACAGTTGAGCATGGAAAAGTGACTTTTCTACCAAATATTGGAATTCAATGCTGGGAAAACTTTAATATTCTTTCCATAACTGTAAAATTTAAGTAAGTCAAATAAATTCTAAATTATAATGAAGTTGTACCTAAGAGTACAATAGTGTTGCTATGGTGGCCATACCATGTGATTCAAAATATAAGAATAATAAAATATTGTTAATTAGTGAAGAGAATCTCAACATTCCATAATTTCTCTTCTTAATTTCCTTTGCATGTCAAATTAGGTGATCTATAGCTGCAGAGAAAATTCCTCGCCCTGGATTTAGACACTTCATTGTATTCTTGCTGTTTCTTGACCACGTAGAGCAGTGGTTAAATTGAAACAAATCCCATCATCCTCGTGCTTACGCGAATGGCCATGGTTTACATGTGTGAAGGTTTTTCATTCACAAATGTACAGATGGGAAGGAAGGATATGGAATGTGTGAGGGTAGGTGGAACAATGCCTGCTATGACTCACTGAGCGGCTTCAGACAAACTTAAAGCAACATACAGGATGCAGCGCACTTTTTCATAAGAAGACAATGTGAGAAAACAGGTTAACTGTGGAAGATATGTTCTTAGATTTATATTTTCATGCATTTTTCCTTGTTGATTTATAGAACAGTTACATTTGACTATTTTTTGTTGAAAAATGCAGAAGTTTAAAAACCCAATCACATGAAAATTGTGTTTTAAACATGTTCTTGTGGCATTTTTACATTATAATTTATAATGTATAATCATATCAATTCCAAATTAAGCTTAAAATCGCATTTCTGAGTATGTGTTTATTTAAATCACAGATGAAAAAATTCAGTTGGAAAAGGAGATTATTTTTTATGTAGAAAACATGCTGAGTGATTCTCAGCTATGGAGAAGGGATGAGGGGCGGGGTTGCTTCCATAACTCACAGGCAAATTTCTAATAAACTTATGCCGCTCTGCAGAAAATATAACCTAGAAAATTATTATTTTGGCTAAGTATGGCCTAATCATAACTTTTCCAATAGAGCAAAAGATGATTGGTGATAAAATACAAATAAACATCCTTATTTTAACATGTATTTTTGCATTTCGGTTCATAGTGAGTGCAAAACAGCAACAAACTTTTCAGTGATTGTTTTTTATTAACTACTTTCCAAAGATAAAAAGCAGCAGTCCGAGTGGAAAGCATGTGCTGGAATGTCAACCGGTATGCTTCAGCTAACGGTACGTTTCATTCCATGAAGCCTGAAAAACGAGACCGAGTACACAGGAAGTATCAGTGAAACTGACCGTCTGAAAGGGCGTTTCTGACGACAGATTAACCAGAGCCGTATTATACTGAAAACTGTAGTTACGGTGGTTTACATTTCCCCCTCATGAACCTCTGAGTGACAATTTACAAATACATTAAAGATTCCAAAAAGGAGATATATATATTTATATAACAATTCAAAATTAAGATACAATTTATTTTACATCTGAGCATACATTCGATTTCACAAGCACATGACTGCTGCTGGCATGATCACATTTCTTTTGTAAACTATCAATTGTGCAGCAGCCTCGAAACAGCTGGAAAAGTTTCACATTATCATGAGCCAATACGGATGGAGGGATTAGCTAGCTAAAGTATTGCAGTTGAACTAGACAGAGGATCTACAGTGTGCACAGGTTTCACCGCCTCCTTTAGACTAAACAGTTAAAGCACTTTTAGAAGAAATGAGGTCACGTTTGTCTCTACTCCAAAAGCTGCATAGGTTAAAAATCTCCTACTTACAACAGGTCAAAGTGATTTCTTAAACCTCATTTTGGCATGTGAAATCTTAGCTCAACATGCACGAGTGGGTAAGAGATGCATGACCTAGCAGCGGTACAAGTTGCAAAAGTGAGCAACTCTGCTGTGGCCTCAAGTCAGAGTTTGCATGGATTCAAACATCAGAACATACAGGTAGGACTTGACGGGCAGGAGAAACCGCGCATGTATGAATAGAGGCAACTGGCTCAGGCTGGTTACGTGAAATCTTCCATGGTTTGGGGCGTCTGAGGGACGGTCATTTACGCCTCCACTCCCTCCAACTCAGGGGGCAGCGGGGCTTTGGGGTGCTTGCTCTCGAAGTGCTGCTTGAAGGTTTTTGGGTCAGGCATCTGAGACTGAAGAGAGAAGTTTCAGAATTACACACAAAAGTAAAGGAAGCTTGTAAAAAAAAAGTTATAAATTAAATAAATAAAACATGCAACAGCTTCTTAAAGACCCTTTTTATTCTATTGTAAAAATCGTTTCCAGGGATTTTTTTTTTAAATTATGATCGTATGGAACTATATTGCATTAAATTTAAAAAAATGGGTGATCTACGCTCTAATTTTTTCTACATTAAAAAAACGTTCACATTTTAATTGCAGGTTATCTTGTAATTTTCATGAGCAGATGAATTAAATTAACAAAAACCAAAAAATAGAGCAAAGATAACCCTTTTTATTAATTGAATACAATACAATTCCATATGATTATACCACTATTACCCAAAATTGAAAAAAATGTTGTTTTCCAGGACAGTTTATAGGCAATGGTCTTTTTTAAACTGCATTTTTTCGTCTACTCCCGATTCTCAACAATTGGAGTAAAAAAAAAAAAATGCAATTTTAAGCTTAATTTTCTTTAAATGAACACCCTGAGATTTAGCAAGGTCTCCATAATGTGGGATCTCCACTGTGAGAGACATAATCCAGAAATGAAATCCAGAATCACATCGCATGATTTAATATATATATTAGTATGCTGCTACTCCAAATAAGTATTTGAACACCTGAGAAAATAAATGTTAATATTTGGTGCAGTTGTCTTTGTTTGTGGTTATTCAGGTCAAACGTTTCCTGTAGTTTATCACTAGATTTGCACACACCACAGGAGGGATTTTGGCCCACTCCTCCACACAGATCTCCTCTAGATCAGCCAGTTTCTGAGCTGTCAATGAGAAACAGAGTTTGAGTTCCCTCCATAGATTTTTCTATTGGGTTGAGGTCTGGAGACTGTAGAGGTCACTCCAGAACCTTGATATGCTTCTTATGGAGCAACTCCTGGTCATCCTAGTTGTGTGCTTTGAGTCATTGTTATGTTGGAAAACACAGTCACGACCCATCTGCGATGTTCTAACAGAGATAATCCAGATGGTCAAACTTGAGATGGGCCAGGACATGTGCTGGTTTGAGCAGGGGAACCTTCATGCATGATTTCAAACCATGATGTCTTAGTGTATTACCAACGGTAACCATGGAAACGGTGGTCCCAGCTCTTTTCAGGTTATTGACCAGCTCCTCCCGTGTAGTTCTGGGCTGAGTCCTGTGACCCCCATAAGGTGAGATCTACAATTTTGTCTCTGGTGTCTTTGGACAGCTCTTTGGTCTTGGCCATGTTAGTTGGAGTCTTACTGATTGTGAAGGGTGGACAGGTGTCTTCATGCAGCTAACCACCTCAAACAGGTGCTTCTACTTTAGGATAATAAGTGGAGTGGAGGTGGACGATTTAAAGGTGGACTAACAGGTCTTTGAGGGTCAGAAGAACACTTTAAAAACACTATTTTCACTGGAGTGGGTCATTAAATAATTGTGCCTTCATCGGTTCATAGACTGTGGTGAATTCTACTTGCCTTGCAGACAGAACAGGTAAACACCAGAGCGGCTTTGGCGGCGGTCTTCTGATCGTGGCCCTTTGCCTTCTTCATTTCTGCCTGCTTTTTGGCGTTCTTCTGCTGCGACTGGATCTTCTGGTGTCCTCGTGCCATGCTGAGAAAGCGCAGAGATAGGCTGTGTGCGCACAGGAGTGACTAGAAATAAACAATCCCAAACATAAGCACAGAACCTTGCAAACATCTGGACAGTGTGACAGTTTGGACGGGAAGTTTCTGCTCGCATTTTTAGACACGAGCCATCCATGAGGCTCAAACTGCTCCTCTTCCAGTTGTGATGGTAAAAATATGTGGAGTACAAACGTCCCTCGGCTACACTCTCCTGTCTCCACAACTTTGCAACATCCGGCTGATGAACCCAAAGACACTTGAAGACCGTCGTCTTCAACCTTTTTAAGGACCAGTTTAATGCCAGACCATTTTTTTCACCTCCAGCTTCTTTTAACTTTTGAGGGTAAAGTGTGTCTTCATCCTTTGTAACATATCTGTAGCTGGTTTAAACTTTATTTGTGCACTAGAATAAACTATACACTAGATTAAAATTTAATTTAGATTGGATGCTAATCCAAATATGTCAAAGTAGAAGCTAAAAAAAAATCCTCACTGACTTTTAAGGTATAACGGATAATAATAATAAAAAAAAATGTAATAACAAACGTTTGAACAACTTTATAAGGAGCTTCTTTTTTTTACATTTTCTTGCTAATTCTATTTTTTTTAAATATATTATTTTTGTAGTGCAAATTTAATCAAGCTGTAAGCTGACGAATCGGAGGGCTCAATAAAAGTATGTGCTCTCACATCGATCATTTGAATTGTTTGACTGATTCTCCCATTTGAGTAACAAGGGTGTGGATGAGAGTTGTTGCCATGGAAACAACAACTCAATCGCGCTCAGACAAATCACTGATTACTCCAACATGGCGACGTTCGTTCTGCAAAAAATGGCAACTGAATTGACTTTATTTAGGTGAAAGTAATCCATTTGGTTTGGGTGATGTCACACTCTCCGAATAGAAGAATCTAGTGGTTTTTCAAAATAAAATGTCCTTTTAGAATTATAAAACGGAAAAAATTTAGGTTGTGTTTTTTTCTCCTCTCTGCGGACCGGTACCAACTGTCCCATGGATCGGCATCAGCCGGATGCCCTGGAGTTAGGAACCACTTTCTTAAGAGATTTTAATTAAGCAAAAATTTACAGCCCGCGTCCGCCAAACATCCCCCAAAAACATAACCTTTTTCTCACACCCAGATTCAGTTGGAATTTTAACAAACGTGTGTTTTGTTATAAAACACGTTCACCACAGAGAGGGTGACATCAGACATGCAGGCTCATTCTTGTGTAAACTTGTACTCTGAGGAAAAAGTTCTGTCTTGTTTCCACGTGTGTGTAAAGTTGAACCGTGGGAGTCTTCACATCCAAGTCATCTTTCCAGAAAGTGATTTCATTATTGCTCTTTTGTAACACAAGCCTTAAACCACAGCTTAGTGATGCCTCTCTATTCTTACAGGACGTCAAAACTCAAAAAATTAACAAAATATACCTCTATTTTTAATATTTATTATTAGTTTTTTTTTCTTTTTGAAGCTAGTTTTTGGAATAAATCCAGGATTTCCATTTAAAAGGTCTAATCACAGGGAAGATCTCAGGTCAAGGAGGTAGTTCGACATGCTTCAGCTGCATGTCACATTTCGGTAGGACAGCGTCACTAATGCGGGCATTTCTGTTCTCACAACAACAGCTGATGGCCCGTCTACAACAACATAAAGCAGACTTAGTGGCAACAGCCGCTCATTTATAGCCTTGACGTAGATTAAAGGTACCAAAGTGACTTTAACCCGGTCCTTGACTCTTGATTTATGAGATGAATGTTTTCCTGAAAGTCTCACGTGACAAACAAGACCATTTTTTAAAGAAAAACCTTCTAAGATTACTAGGAAATGCAATTTTAATCTTAATTTTCCTTATATATTTCCTTCATTGTGCAAAAAATGCTAAAAGATGCTAAAAACATCTTTAAATCACATAATTTAATGCTGTACAACAATGTTTAGATTATGCCCAGAGAGTGCTACATATTTATGTGTGCACATACCTTATATACTTTTATACCTTATATACTTTTTATTGGATCATAAACCAACCAGGTCATATTTATGTTCAGGTAAATAGCAAGGATGATGTCCCGGCACAGTCAACACAAGGTATATATATATTTAAAAAAAATGCTAGTTTTGACTTTAAAATATTTAATTTGCTGCAATGGGATGATGATTCTACAAAAAAAAAACATTATATTTAGATTTTAAGAGTTTTTATTCATGGAAAAAACTGCTTTACATAAATCTTAACAGTATTTTTCTATGTCAGTGCCTACAAATGTTCAAATTCTTCCATTTCTCTCCTTTCAAAACAAAAGACTTGCCTTAAAATGTTCAGTTTTGTCCTTCCTGTGCTTTTATTTTAACAAAAACAAACATTACTCATAATTAGTGCTAAACAATTCCACCTCCTCTAGGTAAATTTGAGTTATTTTTAGCACATTTGTCCCGATATTTAATGCAACATTAATATTATACAGTAAATAACCACTTTTGATGGGAAAAATTACAAATAATCTGCAATAAAAATGATAATAAGAGCAACATTTGAAGCATTTAAAATATTTTACTGACTGTGGTATTATTAATAATGTCCAAATAACTTTCTTACTGATGTATAAATGATTAAAAGTCGAATAATCCATACATTTCATGGTAACTGAAATAAACAAAGGCTGCAGGTGATGAGTTCAGGTACACAAGGCTAAGTTGGTAAACCTGCCTTTTACATGCAGCTTTTATAAATAAATACTCCATAATATATATTTAGACACTGTAAAGTAATTTGTACAAACAATACTATTTATACCGTAACTATAGTTGTTAATAACCTTTTTGAAAAAGTACTTAAATAGGTCATTCTACATCTAAAACGCAGCACGTAATGTAACCGGACTGTAATATTCGGTTGGGTCGTTTTGTTTGACGTCAACTCGTCGAAAAGCAACAGATACGTTTTTGGATAAACTTTATTATAAACAAAAGGTTAGCTTGAATGTATGTAGTGGTGATTTTTAGAGCTATTCCGGTTCGGTTAGTAAGCTGGAAAACGAGCTCGTGCTAGCTAGCGGCTAACCCACATGGAGCTTTACACGGACTCGAAGCTTCCGTTAACCACGAACAAAAACCACCCAAACATTACAATATTACACTTTCTAATGAAAACAACAGCTCTTACCTCCTGAAATTAAGAGTACGCGGCTAAAACGAAGAGGCAAACCAACGCGCAAACGTGACAGCTGCTGCTTTCTCACCGACATGTGAACGTCAGTGATGCGTTTGAGGACTCAATCCAGAAAGTGTAACAAACCCAATCGTTTTAAAGAAAGACACCAAAACCTTGTTGTTTCTTCCTTCATATGGGTTAAAACAGAAAACGTATGTTTGAATTATTCAGTGGAATTATTACATTCACTTAACGAATGTATTGGTTGAGTTAGAACACCAATCTCTCCAATCGCAGCAAATATAAAAAAACTGTTATATTTTGCCACCGATCCATCAATATTAGCAGTAAGGAAGATGGAATTAAAACACGAAACAAATATGTCATGGGTGTTTCATTTTTAAATCATATGTCAGTAGAAAATTTATAAAAGTGCCCGAAATTCCGGAAGAAATAAATAGTCCGAAGGCATCATGCTATGCGTTGACAACATTGTCCCCTAGTGGCAACATTAAAGTAGTGCATGTTTAGCAAAAAAAAAAAAAAAAGGCAAAATTTGAAGAAACTAATGAAGCTGTTTTTGTTTGAGGAAAACATTTGTACAAATTCTTATCTTATGCAGTTCTATGTATATTATACTCGTGTTCAAAATATGTATCATATGTCTCAACATTGAATTATCAATAAACATTTAAGGAACATTTTTGGGGATTATTGCCACCTACTGTAAAAAAAAAACAAAAAAAAAACTCAAATGATAGCACAAATACTTGAAATGTTAAAAATTTATTTTGTGTAGTTTTAGTGTTGTCATATTATAAATAATCATGCTTGAAAAAAGCAAAAGCATCAATTTATGTAGAAAATTTATGTAAAATAAATTTTATGCTTTCCATTTTCAGATTGTCAGACTGCATTTTTAAAACAACCATCCTTCAAACGTGCAGATACCAACTTTATGGAGTTCATTCCCTCAATTAAAGGGAAGAATTCCTACCCCAATCCGATTTCAAAAGGGATAAGATTGGAGCGTAAAAAAAGACCAGCTTTACTATTATTCCCTGAAAATTTTGAATCAGTAAGCATTAAAATCATTGCAAAATCATCTACAGTTGTTGGTATAATTTATATTATGTTGATTATTATATTACTTAATGTCTTTATTCACATTTTTCTCTAGAATAGTTTAAAAAAGCACTTGTATTTGGCATATTTTTGTCTTTCTGCCTAATAAATTTTAATGTTAAGTCAGATTTTCCACATAAACTTTTACATTTTTAAGTATTTGTTATTTGTTTGTATTCACTTATTACTTTTTACTATCATCTGTCATAATCTGGATGACAAATTTAGCTTTTTTTAAAGATCATTTTCAATTATTTTACTCTTATTTGAGAATTTTGTTTTTTCTAAACTACCCATCACTTGTTTTGGTGATTAGCAATAATATTTAGAATGTCCTGTAAGCTATGAGTTAGTCTGGAATGTAGAAAAGTATGAGTTAAATCTTACATTGTTATTATATTTATTTTTTTATTTTAAAATCTATTTTCTACTGTGTGATTTTCCAAAGTACATCCATCTGCGTATTTTTTATATTCGTTAAATCCACTTGAGGGTCTTGAGTTGCTGGAGCCTATAGCTACTGATGAGCCAAGATGGGTAAGTTATGGGAATTTTTGTTAAAAATTACCTAAAACTTTAAAATTGTGCATTTTTTTCATCAAAATGATTCTAAATCATTTCATGTCCTCACTACTGAGCCATGGATGTAGCAAGGATGCCTATTGACTGAGCTCTCTGCAGTCAATTGAACTAAAAAGGAAAAACACATTATTTAAACTAGAAAGAAATGTGCAATTTAGAATTTAGCAACTGAAAAAAAAACACATACTTAATTAGTTGATAACTTTAATTCTGGTATTAGGTGAGCAAATGTGACATGACAAAGTGGTGAAGACTTCACCAGCTGCTCAGGATGTGTGCTTTAACTATAGCAAAGAATGTACATTGGTTCTATTTCAAATCAATTTATTCAAAAGTACAAAAGATACCATCATAAAAATTAACATGAATATTTTTTAATTTAAAGTTGACCCATTAAACACACATCCAGGCTGAAGCGCCTCCAGAAAAATACAATGTTTACACAGGAATAAGTTAACGTCATGCAGATTACTCTGTATAAGAGGGAAATAAATCAGAATCTGCTTGACATAGAGGTAAAATAGTTGATTGTGGAAGTGTAAATTACTGTAAATTACATACTTTTAATTTTATTTTGACAAAAAAATCCTGAATCCTGTTGTTTTATCTCATCTTTTTGTGCCATATTTTAGAAACTTTTTGGTGTATTTGTTTCATGATAAAAAAATTAGATCAGAATATTAAGTTTTCTATAATATCAAACTTTAAATTTAAATCAAAATACAATTAACAAAATAATAAAAATGATCAAAAAATAAAAAATAAAAATAGAACAAATCCAAATTATTGTTATCCATTGCTTTCCAAATGATCCAAGATATTTACTGTCAAATTTCAAAATAAAGGCTTAAATTCTGGTGTTTCTTGATAAAGAAATTTGAGTGTGTTTTTTTTTTTTTTAACTGGGGTCTTTTTGGGACGAATGAAACACAAACTTCAATTTTCCGTGAGCAACAGGACTGGTTTACATTAAAATTACACTCCTAAAACACAAAAGTCTTTAATTATTTATGTCAGAATGTATTTTTGGGTTGTTTTTGGAAAAATGCAAATTTTTGGTTATAGTTAATTCCTTTTAACCCAATGTATGCTTTTTTTTTCTTGAGTTTTGTCTTTTTACTCCGAGTTAAATTAACTCTGAAAAAAGTTAGACAATTTTTAATCTCAGAGTTGGGTTAAAAACACCCCAACTTGGCTTTTTTTTTTCTTTTTTACCATAGAGTTTTCAGGGTGTACCTTTAATTGGTAAACTTTTATTTTTTTATTTCTTTAATCAAGCTGTGAGCTTAAAGATTGTGGCTTACCGTAGTTGCTTCTACATCACATCTCCAAGCTTTTTCCAACTGCGTTTTCTCCTGATTCACAACGATTTGAATAAAAAAACATTCAAATTTTTAATTTCAATTTTTATTTTACTACTATATGTGTACTTTATCATGACAAAAATGCCACAAGAACATGTAAAAATACAAAATTTTTATTTAAAATTTGAGCTATTGCAGTTCCACCAGATGACCACTAGAGGATGCCAAAAGGAAGTGGATCGCTCAGGAGAAAGTAGTTAAATTGCTGTTGGAATCAACATCAAAGGCCTTCTGCTGAGAAACTCGACAGCTAAAATGATCGTGATGCTATGTCTGATCATTTTTCTTGCTGTTAGTGTTTCAAATCTGGTCATTGCCGTTCGCTGAACCTCAGCCGCAGTAGCAGTGACCTGCACAGACAGAGCCTGACATGGCTGTTAGACGCTTATCTCTCCCATCGATGTAGCTGTGGTTTGCTGACAGGTGGAAACAGTGGAGCTGTTCATCACACTTGACATTTGCCTATATTCAGCTAATATGTAAATGATGGGAGCTGCTTTTATCAGTTGATGGAGATGCACAAGTTCAATAAACATCAGCCTGTAAAAAAAAAATGATTAAAAATGTGCATTTTTAGTGTTTGCTCTTACTAAATCAAGTGGAAAGAAGTTTGCTACTTTCAGTTTGAGGTTTAGGTGTCAGGACTTCCTTCAGAGAAATCTTATCATTGTGAGAAAAATATTCAGCTCGCTGGCTTGTGGCCCCCACCTCCACACACCTTTCCTCCTCCTTTTTTTCTTCTCCTAAGAAAAGGGAGACGGTCCTTTGTGAAAGGGGGAAATGTCTCTCAGGAGAGAAGCATGTGATTATGCTTTTTGAAGGAGGCTGAATGTAAAATAAAGGAGGAGTGGAAAATGACAAAAGCCACACATTGCTCAAGTTCCCCCACCCTGGAGGATGTTATGCAGGGACTTGCTTGCTTACAGGTTTTTGGGTGGGGCTGTCCGGCCTGAAGGCCTGAAAACAAATCTTCCCGGTGTCAGGCATTCAATAGTCGGGGAGCGTATCATCTGGCTGTCCATTGTGGGAGAGGTTTGCCACAGACACCTGCTTTGGTTTTTTTCACTTTCTGTCGGTTTAGCTCCATTCCTGTGAATAAAAGAGTTAAAGACCCACTCTAATACCGTTTTTAAGATGTTCTTGTGTCATTTTTCTCATAATAAAGAACATATATGAAGATAATTAAGCTCAAAATGCAATTTATGAGTATATATTTATTCAAATCAATGTGAAACAGGAGAGGACGAAAAAACTGCTGTTTGAAAAAGATCATATTTGTGATGTAGAGAATACGCCGCTCCGTTCTGAGGCATCCAAATAGATCCGTGTACATGTATGTTTTCCTCGTCTGAACTGGCATCCGGCTCAAACCTGTTCAGCTGGATAGCTCCAGCAAAAAGCCCATTCTTGAACCGCTTAGCATATGGTGATACAATATGTATCGCAATACTCGTCTGGTAATTCGATGTGTATCACAATATATCCCAACAATTTCTTACTTAAAAAAATAAAAATAAAATTAAAAAGCTAAGTCATACTAAGTACGACTTAGTTTTTGACTATGCGACTGAACATTTAACACATGTTGTTCTGGTGTGGTGTAAAGCTGCTCGATGTGTGCTCTGCTGCCAACTAGTGGTCGGGGGTTTAGTTGGAAAACAAAAGTAGGACGCTGAAAAACGCTCATAAATAATTAATTAAATGTCGTCTTGTCAGCATTTTAAAAGGATACAAGTATCACCATATTGCAATATCGCGATATATCATTAAATCCATTTTTCCCTACACCCCTAGCACTGGAATGTCGCTTCCCAAAGCGTCAAAGCGCTGTAAATCTCGTGAATCTTGCTCCTGACTTTTTCTTCCTCAGCTCTTTTTCGACACATAAAAAGCTTGATGTCGCGTAGTTACGACCGGACACAAACCGCAATTATTAATTCTCCTCCATGATTAATATTCAAACTGTTGGCAATTTTGTGAATTCAAAGGGACGCCGTTCTTCGCCATAAATCTGAGTCCCTGTTCGACCCGGATTAGCTTTCAATGCACACTCAGTGACCGTCCGTTTGTATGTAGAGCCCGAAAATAGTTGTAGAAACTAGCTACTCGTGAGAGTTTTGAACACAGAACTCTAAAACTTTACATTGACTTTTCATTGAAAGAGGTGCTTAAACATCCTGGTGTGAATGTAGCTTCAGGTTAGGGGTACGAGGGGCTATATGCTATTGGGAGAGTGTAAACAGAGAGCTCTCAGCAACAGGAAGAGTACGGAGTTCCTCTCCACCAACAGTCATTTTATATTTGGTTGGGGTTGTAGGGGGGCTGTAAGCTAGTGGGAGAGTGTGTAAACAGAAGGATGTCGGGAAGTAGGAGCAGGCTTACTCTGTGCTAACTCAGATTTGAATTACTAAAGAACTTATGTTGCTCTACAGAAACTATGTCCTGAAAACAAAACTAGACTTTGGATTTTAGCTAATATTCACCTTTATAAAAAAAAAAAAAAAAAAAAATCTTCGCTGACTATTTTTTAGCTTCTTTACTCCATGAAGAAAAATCAAGGTCAATCAGTGTGGATTTCATGATAGAAGCTCCACTTGTCTCCTGGCGCGGCGGTCGTGGTTGAAATGACCTCCCTGTTTCTTTGGAGGCTGTTGAGGGAAGAGGAAGTCGGATTTCATCTTCCCTATTAGCCACTTCCTCTCCCTGTTCCCTCTTTGAGCTTTCCCTTTTTTTCCAAGCGAACAGGTTTTGCCACCTTGTGCGTCTGCTGCACCACCGTTACATGCCACAATGCTGCCAGACCAGTCGGGCCGTGCACAAGTCACGACGCAGTCACAACAACGCACACTCACACGCTCGCGGATCCTGCTGACGCCAAGCAACACATGACTTTACAGCAACAAGTGTTGCCTAAAATTTGTTTTTTTTACAGCTTAATAGAGTAAAACCAAAAGTAATTAAAGCTAAACCCAGATGCACTCCACAGATCAGAGCAGTCGACCTCTGAGGGTTTTGTTTTAGGTCTTAAGGAATGCAAATGCATTGTTTCAGTGCATCTGACCCTGAGATGTCCTGAGAAATAACATCAAGACGGTAAATAGTGCCTTCAGGGAGAAAGAGAAAAGTTAATTTCTTACTTTGGACACACAAACACTGTGCAGCTGAGGGAGAGGTGAGGTTTTGGATACAGCATAAGCTGGTCAGACAGAGGCTGATTGTGAAGGTGGTGACAGCTAACCAACTGTACCGGCTCCCTCATATTCATGCCAACTGTAACTGTTAGTTAGGAAGTCAACAGGTTTAGGATCCAGTGGTGACTTTGTGAAGAAGTGGGCTGGAAGGTAAAATCTATTGTGTGTACTGACAGTTTAAAAAACACATCAACATGTTTTTCTCTCACAGTGATGCAAATGATCACGATTGTTCCTCATTTTGGCAACATGGAAGGTCTGAAACTTAATCAAAATGAATACTGGATGCTCAAAAAAATCCATTAAGAATTCATGCAAAGCAGCAAATCTAAAGTTTTTATTTAATTGCACTTTACAGCAGAAAATTAGACGTCTTCCTTGCTATCTTCAAAGACCCACTTAAAGAAAATTGTGTTTCTGGTGTTAATTTTAACATGTTCATGTGGCGTTTTTCCAATGCTGGAGGACATACTGTATATTGAGAAAATCAAGCTTTAAATTGCATTTCTGAGAATTTTTGTATTCAAATTGCTGTGAATCGGGAGTAAAAATGCAGAAAAAAAAAAAAAAACTATAAAAAGTATTGGGCAATTGGGCAAGTCACAAGCTCCCTGCTCCATTCTGATGCATCCACTAGTTGACAACTAGATGCATGAACGTCTTCCTCGTCCAAACTGGGATCTGTCTCAAAATTGTTCTGCTCTGATATTCTTTGCCATATTTCCTACATCTGTAATATACAGTAGGATTTGTGAGGAAATGTAAGCTAGTGTGAGGGTGTAAACAGAAAATTCAGCAAACGGGAAGAGGGGGCGGGCTTACTCCGCACGACCAGTTCCACCCACAACTCGGAGCTGAATTTTGAATGAACTACTGCCCATCTGCAGAAACTATGCAATAAAAAATAACACAAATTGTTTGATTTTGGCTAAAAATATCATAATCATAAATAAAAGATATCTAGGAACCCTTTTACGATAAATCAAAAGATGACTGGATAAGGTAAAACCTCTCAGTATATAATAATATAATTTGGCATCATGTATATAAAATATTTACAAAAGGTAAATATATAATAGCTTTTTTGTGAAGTTTAAAAAAAAGCAAATGTGTATCGATTTAAATCTGTTATTATTTTAAATTTGGCCAAAATTAAAAGAGTGGGCCCCAGTACAGTGCCCAGTGGAACACCACATCTAACTCAGATATGGGACAAACATTATATAAACAAATAAAAACCAGATAAATATTCCTAATATAAAGATCAATTATTTCCCATCAACATTTTAAAGCATGCTTAACAAAACTGACTGCTTGATTAAATTAAAAAGAAACCTGGATTTCTTACAGAATGAGTACAAACTGTTGATACATACCTATCTCTAAAGTCACCCAAAGGATTCTTTATAGTGAAAATGAAGGCAAGCACATTCAACACAGTAAACTGCACCCACATTTTTCCGAAACGGGCAATTGGACGTATTCATGTTAAATTTGGAGTTTTGTTGGATAACCTAATTAACAAAACTTGACTGAATGACGGTGACGTTTTGGAACAAGCGGGTACTTCCTGTTGGGAACAAAAGGGGGGCGGAGTCACTCAGTTCATTTCTCATGTACAGACAATGGATTCATTTAGAAAAAACAAAAAAATCAAATAGTAAACAAACTTGAGCAAAAACTTTGATCAGCATCTGAGTTTTTGGCAGGGCTGTTGGCACGTAGTAAGCCCTACTCTGCTTCCCGACATCCATCTGTTCACATACTCTCTTGCTAGCTTACAGCCTCAACCTAACATAACCAGTGAAATAAAAATGGCGAGCAATATTGGAGCTAGAGCAGATGTGGAAAACAAAGACACACATGGATGTGGTCGTCTACAAGTAGTTTGTAGTAGTTTTTTTTTGTCACACCTACAAGCTTTTTCTAATGAAATTTTAGCATCTGCTCCTGATTCACTAAAAGGAAATACATAAATATTCAGAAATACAAATTTAAGCCTAATTTTCTTTACATATATTCTCTATTATCAAGAAAATATCACAAAAACATGTCAAAAACACCAAAAATTCAGTTTCCATTGGAGTGGGTCTTTACTCATGTGAGGGGTTGATGCAGGACTAGGTTCTTTAGACTGAAAAACACACAAAATAAGTGATTTGAAGGAACATGACTTACAATTTCAGCTCAAAAAGAACACAACTTTTCTTTTTATGTATAAGTAGGATTTCTTTTGGTTCATTTTTCTATCACTGTTCCTGCTCATCCATCTTAGTCTCTGCATTCTCTTCCTGCTGTCGACCTGTACCGCAGCCCCCACACCTACCACACAAACACACACCCCTGTCCCAGCTGTGTGGTTCTGCTCTCAAACAGACAGACTCTGACACCTTATCCCGGCCAAGTCCAGACAAGCTGCTCCTCCTGGAAAGGAGAAAAAAAAAAACTCCTGGTATGTAGGATACACCTTTCACCTTTCTCACATCGTGGGACTCACACACACACTGCCTCAATCAGAGGAAGGTATTTGGCGGCTCGTAGCCCCTGACTCTCCAGTCTTGTCCATGCCTGCTTGCGGCAGCCCGTATGAGTTTCCTCAGTACTTCATCTGTCCTATTGCTGCATGTCAGACATTCCAGCAGGCAGAGGTGATGCAGGGAACGGTGAAGATAACAGAAAAGCTTAACCGGTACTTTCTTTTTGGCATGCCACTGAATTGCAGTAAACAATTGCTGAATCGGGAGACAACACATTGGCACCAGATGTAATGCAGTAAAGCCTCAATTTTCAGTGCCTGTTTGTTGTTTTATTTGCTGATTAAAGTACCTTAAAAAACACAAACACTTTGATTCTCTACAGATATTATATATTGCTTATTTTTTTAAACTATGATAGGAAAAGTCTATTTTACATCTCAAATATCCTTTTGATTGTTTGAAGGGGTGCATGGTGGTGTAGTGGTTAGCGCTCTCGCCTCACAGTGAGAAGGTTCTCCCCATGTATGCATGGTTTTTCTCTGGCCACTACAGCTTCCTCCCACAGTCAATAATCATACTGCATGGGTTAATGGGGGACTCTGAATTTAGCCAGGGTGTGTGTGTGAGTCTGTGTGTGTGTGTGTGTATACCTTTGTGGCTGGCAACTTGCCCATGGTGTACCTCACCTTCAAGCAACAGTAGGGATTTTGCACATTCTGAAGATGGATGGATGGACGGATGGACAGATGGACGGATAGACAGATGGACGGACAGATGTTGGATGGATAGATGGATGGATGGATGGATGGATGGATGGATGGATGGATGGATGGATGGATGGATGGACGGATGCTGGATGGATGATGGATGGATAATGGATGGATGGATGGATGGATGGATTAATGGATGGATGGATGGATGGATGCATGTGTGCATGAATGATGGATGGATGGACAGATGATGGATGGACAGATGAATGAATGGATGGATGTTGCATGGAGGATGGAAGGATGATGGATGGATGATGAATGGATAGATGGATGGATGGACGGACGGATGCTGGATGAATGGATGGACGGATGGATAAATAGATGGACGGAGGATGGATGGATGGATAGACGGACGGATGCTGGATGGATGATGGATGATAGATTGATAGATGATGGAGAAATGGATAATTAAATGAAGGGATGACTGAACTTATGGGTGGATGGATGGGTGGATGGATGGATAGATAGATGGATGATGGATGGATGGATGGATGGATGGATGGATGGATGATGGATAGATGACTGATGGACGGATGAATGGATAACTAAATGAACGGAAGGATGGATTTCCTGTAGTACATTATATCTTTGACAGTTTCTTTCATCTCTTCTTGATAACTGTCGTGCATCATCAGCGTTTATCTTTACCAAAGTGTTTTGTTTTTTTTTATATATAACAACTTGATTTTTTATGTTATTTGTGAACTCATATCATTTGTAACAACATCTTAAAAGTGACTCTAGGACTATTTTCGGAGCAGCGACTTCAGACTCTGGGTTTTTTCCTTTATCTGTTTTATGTTGAGAGATTTCTTCTTCTATGATTCCCCACCATAAATGCACCAGTGTACTTTCCTGTTATCCATCAAAGCCCTCTGATAAAAGCGGAGATCAGGCCATATAGCTGAATGAAAAATGTTCATGCTTTTGGCGTTTTGTTTGTGTTGCTGAGCTCTCACTCTCTCTACCTGTGTTTCTAGAAGAAAAGAGCCCCACCTGTATTTATTCTGCAGCCTCCCTCAAACACACACACACACAGACCGAGCTCAGGCAAGGCCCAGGTGCTGTGTAAAAGCAAATCGGACAAGGGAGGATAGCAGTGATCCTCTGCAGAGCACGCAAACTTCTTCCTGCATGCATCGACGGCACGCACAAACAAACGCATGCTGTTGACGGTTAAACTGAATCTGACATGAACTTTTGTGAATTTCCATACAAGCAGGCCTGAAGGCATTCATAAGCAAAGGACTGTCATTTTGTTATGCAAACACTTTCATCAAACAAGTCCTGAAACTGATGAAAAACATTTTTTTAAATATTACTTTAAATATTCCTTTTTGACCATGTTTTTCTTTTTTACTTTTTATCTTGTGTTTTTTTTAACTGCATTTTTTGTGTTTTTTCTAAGATAGTTTGGACAGCAAAAAAAAAAAAACTCAATAAATCAATCATCTGCTTATCTTTTTCCTAGTCTGTCCTCTTTTTCCAAAAACCTCTTCACTGTTTTACAGAGTAATTCAACAGAGGTTTAAACAGAATGTATATAAAGAAAATTAAGCTTAAAAATGCATTTCTCACTATTTCTTCATTCAAATCGTGAATCAGGAGCAGATGAAAAAATGCTGTTTGGAAAATCTAGTAGTTTTTATGTAGAAAATACATTCGCCTTTCTCTACTCCACTGTTAGTGAGGAAGTAAACCTCTGCGTATTTCCCATGATCCCTTTGTCTACACTCTCCTGCTAGCTTGCAGTCTACAGTTTTGAGTCAAATGTTAGCTTTGATGAAAAAAACAAATATCAATGGATCTTTTTGTCTGCTCCTGGTTCACAACGATTTGAATAAAGAAATTCTTAAAAAGACAGTCTTAAATTATTTGATAAATGTCCATCATGAGATAAATGGTACAATATTGTGTTAAAAACACTAAAATAATTTGCATAAATCTTAAAGAATAAAAAAAATACACATTAAATTAAATCAAGCTTTAAGAATGTGTAAAAAGGAGAAATTATGCATCCAATCTAAAATACAAATATTTTTAATGTTGGTTAGAATAGTATTTTTCTGTTTAAATAAGGATAGTAGTTTTTGTTAATAATTACACAGAATAATGTCACTATTCAAGTAGAGTTTTTAAATATTGTGCACAAATAAAAACAGTCTTGTGTCAGTGAAAAGTTATTTTATTTGAATTACTGATTAAATACAAACTCAACAAAAGAAAAAAAATCGTTTGAACATTTATGATTAAATGAAAAAAAAAAGCCAGGAAAAAGATGACTTTCTTTTCAGAAAAAAAGAGGCAAAAAAGTTTTAAACATTTAAAAGTGGTGAAAATACACCCCTTAAATCAGGGGTCTCCAACCATTTATGCTAAAAGAGTAATTTAGTCCAGTTTTTTATTGACCTAAACCCAACAAAAGCAGCAACATTTTACTTCACCATTTAGAAAAATATATATTTTTGACGTTTTTTAAAACCATTAAGTCTTTTATTCATAAAACTAAGCTTAAACATATAACACTGTTACATGTTTTCATAGAAACAACAATTTGAATTTATTCTCCTTTGGACAGCGGCCTATACGAGTTCCTTTCAAAATAAGGTACATTTTTATTTTTTTAAAGTCAAAGATCCACAATGGAGGGATAAAAAAAATTCACATGGCGCCGGAGAGCCAGGTTGTGTTAATTTATTGTTAAAATGAAATAATTAAGATGTCAACTATTTTAATAATTATTAGCTCTTCGAACTTTCACTTAATCTATAATCAAATAATTATTATTAAGAAAAAGTTAAACATTCTTAACAATAGATATCAGTAAAACCACAATCATGTTAAAGTAGGCCTGCCACTATATAAGCACCACTCATGCACACTGTTTGCTCAGTCAGGGTAACCTCAAATACAGGGATCTCCTTGTACAATAGCTTCATTAAGAGCACAATGGTATTGTATCAGCTAATGACAGGCCTCCTCCCCGCCTTAGGTCTCCTCTGAAATGACCTGAGACACACACAGTGGAGCCATTATTAAACTCTGAGGGCACAAATAAAACAAGACCCCACAGATTCAATTTCATTCTTATCTCTTTGAATTTATATCATAAAATTATATATAAAAGGTAGAACACGTTATTTTATGTATAATGTATAGTTTTACAGTTGTTAGATTCTTGTTTGTGGCACTCAAGTCTAAAAAATACCACTTTATATCCAGGTGAGGTGGGCCTCCAGCTGCCAGCCAATCAGAGTCCCGCTATGATCAGCAGCAGCCAATCAGCGCCAAGCTCACCCTAGATCCTGCTGCAGTAAAAGAATTTCAGCCTAAAGTTGTTGAAAGCGAGCAAAAGCAAATATTAAAGCGCATGGCGGCAGCATACATGGCCACATTACTCCCAATCTGCGTGCACGCGGAACCCTAGAGCGGCAAGTGATTGGCTGCAGGACACGGCGGCAGCGTTCACCTGGGCAGGTGGAGGAGAGAGGGGCAGGGAGAAAAAGACGCGCGGCGAGAAAAGTTGACTTACCTGTAGCCCAACTTCTGGCACCCGACGCACTCTATTACCTGCTCCGACTTGAAAGTCCAGTTTCACAAGGAAGAATCGTAGAGGAAGCAAAAAAATGTCACAGGAGACAGACAAGTAAGTGATCGAGCCGGAGGAGAGGGATTTGGGTGATTTCTTCATGAAAGGACAGACATGTTTGGAGCTGCTTTAAATCACAAAGACCGTGTTTACTTCTTCAGGAACCAAAATGAAGGAGCCCATCACTCGTGGATGCCAGTTATTGACACAAATCTAAGCATTTTGTGCGTTAAAAAAAGATGACAGAAGGTTTCTGGCGCCATGGATTTCATTAGATTCGCCATTTTTCACAGACAGGGACGGGTTCTTTTGAACACCTTGATCCTTTTCAACAAATGTTCTGTAAAGTTAAACATTTCTGTTTTAAGCCTTTATACTTGATTTTGAGTTACTTTTTGTAGCTACTTTACTCTTTAATAGGGTGCACTAATAAAAATTAACTAGCGTTTAAAAAAAAATAAAGTCATATAATCGTGTAATTAAGGGAAACTGGTTAGCCTTTACTTTATTTGACATAATTTTTGGTCATCATAATTGCTCGGAAATACAATTTTTGTTTAAATAAAGATTTTTTAATTGTATTTTTGCAGACAAATTGTCATTAAAAAGTTTTATTTTCACATTATAATACTTCTTCACATAAAATTGTTATTTATTTTCATTTTTAAAGAATTTTTGGGGGAAAATATATAAATGACAATTGACTTTTTTCTGAAGTCCAGTGTACTACATCAGTTATAATACGTTTTTTTTTTTAGACAGGAAGTGTTCATTTTTTATTTAAAAAAAACACATTTCCTTAAAATTTTGACCCAAACTTGTTTTTTTCTCACTTAAAGACCATTAGTGTGGCAAAAATAGGATTCATTTACCTTTCTAACACAAGAGGTGCAGCAGCAGAAACAGGAAAAGGTCAAATTTGAAAAAAGTGAAGCCTTACTTTACAGTATGAAGTAAATATATATTTTTAAAAAAATACTTTATCTGCTCATTTTTTTCTGTATAAGTCAACATCACATCCTAAATCATTTAGAAGATGTATAAATTATTGTTAGTTACAGTTATTTTGACCATTAAGTTATTTTAAAATATTTTGTTATTAAAATGTTCTCCTTAAATCTAAATAATAAATTATACATATCTGTGTTGTGGGTCTAAAAACGAACAGATAACATGATACCAACGCTATTTATTGTGTGAGTGAAGCTGACGCGCTCTGAGCGTCTCCTGTGGTTGGTTGAGTTAAGAGGCGTAGCGGCAACAACCTGTGTGCTTAACTAAACCCTGATCTTCACTTAAGTGGCCCTAATAGCTTAGAGACAATCAGAAACACAAACCTGAAAGGCTTAGATTGGGTCACAAACACAACAAAAAACCTTTTAACTTTTTAAATGGTTAAAAAAGAGATGGTGCATTTGAAGAACTAAAGAAAAATACTCGTAAACTCATGTTGTTGTTAATGCCTTCTCACAGTAAGCGTCTGGTTGTGGTCGTCCCCAATGAGAACTCGTTCCCTGCAATGCGGCGGGCGTACACCAGCGAGGATGAAGCGTGGCGGTCGTATCTGGAGAACCCACTTACGGCCGCCACCAAGGCTATGATGAGCATCAACGGGGATGAGGACAGCGCCAATGCTCTGGGCCTGCTGTACGACTACTACAAGGTTTGGAAAAGGGCTGGAAATCACGCCCAGAATACCAAATCAACTTGGATTCAAAATCATTTATAATTCAACAGATTTTAAGTTTGAATAAATATTTATTTAAAAATTAAACCCAAAGGCAAGAAGCTAGGGATGCAACAATTCACTTTAAGCACAATTCAGTTCATACTAAATTTTTGGTTCTTGGTTTAGTCTGTTTTACAAAACAACAAAAAAATAATTTGGAAAAATATTTTTTTTAATTTGCTAATAAGCAAGTAATAATAAAGAAAACATTCAGTTAGCTTAAACTAGGTCTGGTGTAGTATAAAAAAACAAAAAATATATTAAATTGAGCACAAAGCACGGGTTTAACACTTGAAACATAAACATAAGCAAACGTTTGCAGTAAGAATCCAGCGATTTACTCTTCCCACTACAACAGTGGAACATGCGGGTTGGTTTTAAAGCATTGTCATTGTGGCATCCCTAATGGAAACCGCAACTTTTATCTGTAAAATCATTAATTGTTAAAGTTAAAAAAAATTGAACAAAAAGCTGTTTTTTTGCCCCCCAAAAATTACAGGAAGAATTCTATGATGATTGGTTTGATTTATTGATTTTTTTTATAACCCATCTCTACCTATTGTCATCAAAATAAAAGCATAACTCAAACAGCTGTATTAAAAATAGATATGTCATCACTGGTTGTATGCAATGTTTTAAAAAAGCTTTAATTTCATACAAATGAGCTTTAATTATAGGCTTTAGTGTATAAAATCAGGCTTGTTTCTGATGATGTCTGTGTTCTGGCAGGTTCCCAAAGAAAAGAGACTCCTACAGATCCCCAAAGTGGCTGAAGTTACAGAAGAACAGGAAAAGAGGTCTGGAAATCTGGAAATGCACAGAAAAGAACCATAAACATATCTATGAGGGTTTTTTTTTTGCTATCAGACCATAGCATTTGCATTTTGGATTAAAGCATTGAGCTGATTAGCTGCAGTAATAGTACAGATTAAAGCTCCAAGGCTGTATTCAAACTGAACACAATTGGCTTTTGTAAAGTGAACCAGAGTTGGTTTGGTCAATCGGTCAGCAAAATATAAAGTTTGAATAAGTGAACTATCCCAACAAGGATCGTAATCCCTGGCTAAAGATTGAAGAGATCATTAGTCATGAGGTTTTGTTTATAAAATTTTGCTTTAAACAGAGAGTTACAGTGAAAGGGAGTCTGAATACAGACCAGGCACAAGATACAGGACTTGATCTAGACCAAATTAAGCTGATTCGGCAAACTTTTCCAGTCTGAACACACCCTTAGATTACTATGAAACAAACTGGATTATCTGGGTATCGCCCTTTTGGGAACATAAACCTGTTTTTAGCATCAACATGCACTTTTATGCATCTCTGTATTATTACATTAGATACTATTTTGCTAAAATTAGCAATAAAGTGACATATCTGCATTTTTACGTATTTTTCAGAGTATAAATCTTTTCTGAAGTATTCTCAGTTACGATTTATACTTTTTTCTTCTTTATTATGCATTTTTTGGCTGCTGATATTTATACTCCAGAGCAATTTTTCATCCAAAAAAATGCAGTAGTGCATTTAAGTCCTTCTTATCTGGTCTGGTACATGTGTATGTGAGTGAGCATGCATGCCTGTCCTTGTTTGCAGACGCACAAAACCACAAATGAATCACAAAAGCTTGAAATTATTACATTTATAATTAAAAGTAATTACATAATTACATTTTTGGGGGCATATTGCTAGCTTCTGAGTTTTTGACTGGAAATAGGTCATAAATTAATCTGACAACACTTTTTCATGCATGTTATCACACAGGTCCATGTTGGCGAGCAACAGCAGCAGCCAAACCGAAACTGAAACGCTGGACAACCGGGTTCAAGTCCTCAAGTCTTTACCCGTGAACCTGTCAGTGAACACAGAGCCCCAGGAGGCCAAACGGGAGCCGTTCAGCGCCCCGACGGAGACGCCAGATGCCGGCTCTCCGCCCCTCGCCATGGTGAAAGCTGAAGCCTTCACCTCCGTCTTCATGCCAGGAGCTGGACTCCACTACAGAGGGGAAGGAGAGGAGCAGTCAAGGGTGGTGTATGAGCAGAGTCCCTACGAGGCGACGACCGTCAGTCACACCGCGTACCTGAAAGAGGACCAGAAGAGTCCACCTGACAGTCCGTACGAGGAGGACACTGATGGGGTGAGAATGACTAGAATGGAGGAAATCAATAGTTTCATTTCCTGTCAGAAGTTTAATCCCACTGCTTTTTTTCTTTGTTTCATTATTTATCCAGTTCCTCACCAACTGAAAGAAGTTGCCATAAATAATTTCCTCTTTCTTTGCTTTTTTTAATTTTAAACAGAAGTACCACTCACCTTCCTCTCTGGCTCCAGATGATTTCTTATTTCACGAGGAGGGAGTGTGAGTTACTGTTCTATCTCTAAACCAAGTCTAAATATTTGAGTCATGCTTACATATATTTTTTCTTGCTTATGCACCCGTCCTTAATCAGTTGCTGTCTCTTGGGGGCGGCCGTGGTGCAGCGGTAGGGCGGTCGACTCCTGATCAGAAGTGAGCGGGTTCGATTCCCGCCTTGCCTGCCCATGTGTCGAAGTGTCCTTGGGCAAGACACTGAACCCCGAATTGCCTCTGGTGGGAGGTTGGCGCCAGTGTTCGGCAGCGGAGCCACCACCAGTGTATGAATGTGTGTGTGAATGGGTGAATGGGTCTGTGACTGTGAAGCGCTTTGGGCCCTTGAAGGAGGGTAGAAAGCGCTATACAAGTATACGCCATTTACCATTTACCATTTTGAATGTGCGCAGTGGCAGCTTCCAGTACACGCTGGACGCCACACGCTCGCTGCGCCAAAAGCAGGGTGAAGGACCCATGACGTACCTCAACAAAGGCCAGTTCTACGCCGTGACCCTGAATGAGCTCAGTGCCAACAAACGTCTCCGTCACCCCATCAGCAAAGTGCGGGTAAGCATCTCATTTGACTCCTCTGATCACCCCATTATAATAGAGAAACTTGGAGGCAAATGTTTTCAATCCAGCACCATGAACAACTCTAATTCTTTACCGGTAGCACTTCTGCAAATGTAGTCAGGACAACAAAGACATCTTATTTTGGAGGAGTAGAGATTCCCTTATATAAAACTGCTTTAGAATAGTCTGCCTTTTCCAATGAGGTAATGAAGAACAACAAACAAACAAAAAAAGTGGTAAACGATCCATCATAGACCCCTTTCATGTTTTTATAAATATATTTGTGTAGCGCCCTGCGACGGACTGGCGACCTGTCCAGGGTGTACCCCGCCTTCGCCCATCAGTAGCCGGGATAGGCTCCGGCACCCCCGCGACCCCGAACGGGATGAAGCGGTCAAGAAAATGGATGGATGGATGGATGGATATTTGTGTAGCATTTTACTCATAATTAAGGATATATATAAAGAAAATTCCGCTTAAAATGACGTTTCTGACTATTTCTTTAATCAAATTGCTGGGATGAAAAAATGCCACAAGTTTCCTGCCCTGTTCCATCCTCTTGAGGATAACTAGATCCATTCACGTCTTTGTTTTCCTCGTCCGGGCTGGCATCTGTAAGTTAGCGGGATAGCGCGTAAACAGAGAGCTCTCAGCAATGCAATGACAAAGAGAGCAGAGTTGCTCCATCCCTACAACTCAGAATTTATAATAAACTCATGCCGCTCTGTAGAAACTATTACCTAGAAAAGGACATGTTTTTTTTATTTTGGCTAAAAACAGCAAAATCATAATTAAAAGATAAGTGAAAATAGATCAAAAGATCGGATCTTTGAACCCATTTTATTGTGAAAATTTGTTTTTGAAGGAATTTTTAGTTTTATTGATATCCTATTTGGTATTTGAAAGGGGATCACTTCAATTTTCTCAGAACTGCAGATGGAAACTAGCGAGTACGCAAACCCCCTCCTCTTATTGTATCGCCTGTTTACGATTGCTGCCAAATTAGGATGTTTTGACCCAAATAAATGGGATTGAAATCAAAAGTTTGTCGGGGCTAGAAATGTATTATTTCTTCTATTAATTTCTGATTATTTTGATCGTTATATTGTTTAAATTTCTCTTTTCGGGATGTTAAAAGCAGCAAAAATACATTTAGATTTTTTTTACTGCTGAAATAAATAACTGCTTAAAAAGTGTAAGTATATCCATTAAATTCTCAAATAAAATTTTAGATGGGTGGTAAACACACAGCTTATTCTAACCATGTCATGCTCAATTATATCTTGTTGTGAGGAGACAATCAATAAGTAACAAACACACTGAAGGGGATCACGGAGCCACAGTTCAAAGCTACTCAGATCAAAGGAAGAAGAAGATGAGTTGAACCCAGGCCTATAATTTTCAGAGTTTTTGCCTCCTCACAAATGCCCCCCCTCTGGATCAGTGTACAAAAAGCAAACTGTGAAATCCCAAAGCGTATTTGTCTTATTTATCCCAGATTGTGCGTTTACATGGAACCTGTGAGAAGCTGGAGGTTCTGAGATTTACACTATCTGAAGACTGTGTGCAGCAACAGCAGCTACTCAAGGGTTTTCTCTGTGAGGCGGAGCAGGTGCTCTGCGGAAAGATCAAAAGCAGGAGATGAAACGCTGAAGACAAGTCTGATAATCCCCTGGAAAGTTTTGAGGGGACCAAGACAAATGAGGAGAAAGTTCCAGCCGGGATTTTCACATTTTAAATACAGCATTCCCTTGCTACATCGCACATCACTTTTCATGGCCTGACTGTATTAAATATATATATATATATATATATATATATATATATATATATATATATATATATATATATATATATATATATATATTGATCCTCTTAATTCGATTCAATTTAATTTTGAGTTTGCACTGTGTACACATTTAGACATATTTGTTTAGAAATAAATGAATAATCTTTATATGTTTTAAAAATATTCATAAATAATCTGATACAGTTCATATACTGTAACATTTATTAGTGAAATTATTATGAGATTGCTAATACCATACAGTGTTACATGGTTCTCAAACAGATAAGCTCTATCAATTGTTCCGCCTCTCCTGGAGGACATGTCAGTTTGGCCACTATGTGTCGATCGATGTATGAGCCTGAAAACGATAATAAAAATTTGTGTAACTTTGTGTCAATTCGACAGTTTTGAACGCAGAAGCTCAAAAACGCTTGTTCAATGTTTATATAGTGCCACCTTTAATCCGTGGTGCCGTGGGGAATGTGAACATAGCTGAATAAGTAGTATTGCTTCAAAAAAGGAAAAAAATTAAACCGATCCTAATTTAAAACAGAAATATGTTCATATATCAAAGCTAGTGATTTTATTTTAGGGCAGTTTTTGTATTTTTAAGGCACTAAAGCGGCTTCTAATTTTTTTGGTAGAAAATGTATTATTTTATAATAAAATTTGTTGTGTTTAAACTTTAAATTACTTGATATGTACATACAGTTTTTCAAAATACAACAGTTTTTATTTTGTAAACATTTTAACAAAAAAAAAATCAAATTTGAGTCACTTAAACATAGAAAACATGTTATAGAAAACAGAAAAAGAGACGCCTGTCGTTACCCAAAAGGGAACTTGTTTTAACTTTTGTTCAGTTGTGTCTTTCCAAATGCAAATCCCACATTGTGTAAGCTATTTTTAACAGACATTATCATGCATGCCTTACAGGACAGTTCTA
This sequence comes from Oryzias melastigma, assembly GCF_002922805.2. Taxonomy (NCBI): domain Eukaryota; kingdom Metazoa; phylum Chordata; class Actinopteri; order Beloniformes; family Adrianichthyidae; genus Oryzias; species Oryzias melastigma. The sequence continues at coordinate 14,913,701 of NC_050522.1, forward strand.
CAGAAACGGTCTGTGTAATGAGACTACATTACAATAAACGAGCTTTTACAAGAACATAATAGTCCTCTATTAACATTCCTCAACCTGTTTGGTAGAATCCAGATTAGAACTAAGGTTTTCAAAAACTAAGAACATTTATTATGTGGATTTTGACAGTTTTGCTCTTGTTTCACAGAGCGTGATCATGGTGGTTTTCAGTCAGGACAAGAACCGAGACGAGCAGCTTAAATACTGGAAGTACTGGCACTCCCGCCAGCACACGGCCAAACAGCGAGTTCTGGACATCGGTAAGCTGATGGTGCAGATGTTGGTTGGAAAGGAACCGTAGGCCGAACGTGACGGAATGAAGGATGAGTGCGAGTGTTGGAATGTGCTCGGTGAATAAGCGAAGCATTACCAAACCGAGAGCAAACAAGCCTCCACCCATCTGTCTGCCTCTTAAACCTCCCACTGTCATCCGCCGTTGGAAGGAGGCGGGGCTTTTAAATGCACTCATTTACAGCCTCTTAGGTGTCTTCTAAAACTATTATAGGCTTTGTTTCAGCTCATCCACAAACTTTAATTCTTTCCTTTAATTTTCTGTTGATGCACTCAAATTTGAGTCTTGTTGAATGAGTGTATGTGGAGCTTGTAGGCGGTTTGCATTGACAAGCTCAGGCCTGCTGGGCAGGCGAAAATCAAGAGGTATGCGAAAGACTCGGGATGGAAGAGAAGAGTACACAAACAGACACACAAACACACACCTGAGTGCAGCTTGTTGGGACACGGAGAGGAATGCTGGTCACACCGTTACCTTGACTGTTCTGGTCTGTTGAAAGTACTTTTTTAGCGTTTAGATTCTTATCTTGGTACCTGCGTTCCAACTGAGGCAAGTCAGAAAAAATTGGAAATATCTTTTTGCTGGTAACACTATCCAAAGTGATCATCACAACGCTGTTCACTTTTTGCAGTCTCGCTGTTTCGCAATTTTTTTTTTTTTGTGCAACCATGCAATTTTTGTTTGGTTGTAGACAGTTGTCAATCTCTTCTGTGCCATAACTCCTGTACATGTCTGCTGTGTTCAGTTTGACGCATCTACATAAATCTTCAGTTGCAGTCAAATCTTTGTTCTCGTTCTATAACACCTGGACTTGGACCCATGAAGGCTTGAGCTCTGAGAGTTTAAACAGGAGAGACAAGTGTGAAAATGTTCATGTCTGAGAAAAGTGTACTCACTACGCACTTCCAGGACCAGTTTTTACTGCATTAGGATATCTTATTTAGTCGTAGTAGGATATCCTACTACCTTAATCCCCGCGGTAAATGAGAGAAAACTGTACACTACTTAATTTTTATGAACAGCATCAACAAAAAAGTTACAAAAAGGAAGAAAAAAATTCAGAAGTCTTTGGTGTTACAACACTCCATTCAACATTTTTGTTGCACTCTTGTGTTGTATGGCTTGGATGCAGATGTTGGCCATTGAAACTTATTCCATAAAGCTATTCTTGAGGTTATTTATCGGACGCGTGACCTCCAACTTACAGAAAATGGACTCTTACTACTTTGTTTCTCAGTTAATTTCACTCCCGAATCACTTCAGGTTTTTTACATCACTACTGAGAGTTGACTTTGGAATCATTTAATGGTGTGATAATCTCATGACTGATGCATTGACAGTATATAGGAACTGGTTTGAGTGACCCCGCCCACCTTGCATTCCAAACAGGAAGTATTTGTTGTTTCTAAGAAGCCAAAATCCCATAAACTTCTATTGATGAATAAACATATCACCATATTTTCTATAGCCTAGGGCGCACCAGATTATAAGGTGCACAGTCAATGAATGGTCTACTTTTTAGATTAGCTAGCTTAGCCAGGTTGTTAGCTATAAGGCACAATAAGCAAGACCAAAGAGTCACAAATAAACCTGTCAGTCATACTTTATTAAGTGTGTTCACAGTAAATCTAGAACTTATTTTTAGAATGTAATTCTATTGTTTGTAATACATGGTAGAAGTGTTAGCCATGTTAACGTAGTTACAATGTAACTCCCAACCTTGTTTTCAACACGTAAAAAACAAACTGATACCACTAAAACAAACATTACTGCGACTTCGCTAATTCCCTATGTTACAAAAAATAAAAATAAAGTCAGACACTGCTACACATTAGCCACGTTAGCATATTCACGGTAACACCCAACCAAATATTTTGACAGAGTGTCGTGTACCTCCCGAAATTGCTTTGACATCAGTAAGTACAGCCAGAATTAATCCGCTTCTGATAATTAAGTGCACTGTCAATTTAAAAAGAAAATTGAAGGTTTTTAAGTGTGCCTTGTAGACCTTTTGTTTTTACCATTTACTAGAGGAGGCAAGAATATGTAAAAACTGGGGTTAAATACAGAAGGATGCTTCAATTTCTAAAATATTTTTGATATGTGCATTTACCTTAAGGCTTCCTTTCTCGCTCACTACCTTTGGGAATAACTAAATGCATGTGACAAGTGCAGATTAGCACTAAGATGCAAAATTAAATCAAATCAGCTTTACAATCAAAAACATAAAACACAAAAGTTCAAATAAAAATCCAACCCACCCTTTACCCTCCCTCCTCCCCTCCGTTAGAACATACATCCCATGGCCCCACACACAATGAATACTTATAAAAATAACTTCTAAAAGAGAATTAAGGCTTGGCTCTGCTGTGAGGAAACAGTGTTTGGGAATCTCTTTATACCAGAAGCAAGCTCTGTCACAGAACATCGCCACAGCTCCCACCCAGGCAAAGATAGCAACGGGGTGCACTCCACAACTGTGAGGCCGCAATGCTGCACCAGACGGGCGAGAGCCTCGACTACGACCACTGACAAGCCAACAAATAAATTAAAAAAAAGATTAAATACATAGAAATAATAAAATGTAAAAATAAATTATAATATAAATGATTAAAAAATAAAAAAGATAGGTAGAGTTATCTAAAAGCAAAATTAAAAAGTTGTGTCTTGAGCCTCTTCTTAAAAACCTCTACAAAAAATGCTTACTCCTGATTGGTGAGAGTGGTTGCCATGGAAATATTGATGATTCCGACCAATCACTGCTCACTGATGTCATCTGGCTCCAATATGGCGGCCTCCACATCACAAAAAAAGGAGACTGAATTGATTTAATGTTGTTGGAGTCAGAAGTAAGCCACTTTCTAGGGATGATGTCACACTCACTCAGTCCAGTTCTCATATACAGTTAACGTGACTGAACTTCTTGCATTGTCAGCATTCTGCCACAGTACCCATCTGGAGTTTCTGTTTGTCGTCTGCTTGTCTGTCGGTGGTCATAGAAGCAACTGGAACACCAGAAGTCAGACTTCTGGCAACATAGTGCATGTGGGTCAAATGACAGACCTAGCTACAGCCAGTGACTGCGGGCAAAGGATGGACAGCAGGCCGACGACTAGGTTCAAGCTGAGGAGGTCCAAGTGTTTGTTTCAGTTTTAGAGCAGGGGTGGTTTCCTCCAAATCTGACTAGATCATTTCAATAGGGTCTTCACCGGGTGCAGAAGGGCAATCTGATGCCTGTTCCTGTCTTTAGTGCACTTGAGGAATCTCAATATGCTAATCCAAGGGGGGGGGAGGGGGTCCGCCTGATACAGCTCAGGATGCAGACCTAAAGTTAGAAAGGCTTCTTCCTCTCTGAAGGTCTTTCAGACATCCCTCTATGCCAAAGGTATCCCTGATCAACCACCACTGATCATCTGGATCAGGTGTTATGCCAATCAAAAGCAAAATTAGGGCAGGAGTAACATCAACCCTGGAGGGGCAGAATATGTCTAAGCATTAAACTATAGAAAAAATGTATAATATTTATTGAACACAAATGCCATTGAAGATTAAACCATGCCTTTGAGTCATCAAGTTAACCTATGTGAGTAATAATTCCAGCTCATTCTTTATGAAGTACAGTTTTTATTTCTTTTTTTAAAACCGCTGTCTGGGATCCCGCTGGAGTCTGTTGTGTCTGCAATCACAAGTCAGCAACCGTAAACTGATGCTCTGACCTTTAATTCTATTCTCTGAGTCGAGTGGCCTCCTGTGTTTCCTCTCACTGTCTTTGAAGCCTGGGACTGTGTTTGCACGAGCTGATAAGGAGTTATCTCCTAAAGCCGAAGCGTGCCATTTAATAGCCTATCTGTCCAAACAATAGCTTCCAGCTTTTAGTCCAAAATCTTTAACTTGATTTGTTTTTCCTCTTACAGCTGATTACAAAGAAAGCTTCAACACGATCAGTAATATTGAAGAAATCGCCTACAACGCCATCTCCTTCACCTGGGATGTGAACGAAGAGGCCAAGGTACAGACGACTAATGTTACACCTTTTTTTTTATTGCTTTTCTTTTTCCCTAACTCCTGCATGCAGGAGTTTAATATCACTGTAATTTTCCCAGAACTTGGCCTACTATATTTACTTTTGCTGGGGGCGTGGCTTCAATGTGAAAAAAAAGCAGCAGGACAGGTTTTTTTTTTTGTGCTGATTCATGTCTTGGCAAACAAACGCACTCACTTGACAAAATCAATAGGATGCAAGCCTGTAGACACCACAAACACTCAAGGGCCCGCTTCAAAATCGATCATAAAACGGTGTATTGCTGGAAAAGTTGGGCCTCCTTTTTGACTTTTTAAACCATTGGGCTGATCTATTCAGTATTGCTCTGTTTGTTCTCTTTGTTTCCATGAAGCCCACTCCTTTGTGGACACTCCCTAAATGGAGCCCTGTTGGTGTTTGAACTCCCGAGTGCCCCCAAGGGCCAACACAGACCGGTCCCTGTCCCCACCCTCTCTTGTTTGTTTTGCCCTCATTTCTATGTGAGCACAAGTGACTGTGTGTGTGTTTAGTGTGCAATGCGGCTTTTTTCACGGCGCAGATAAAGACATCGCTGGAAGGACTCCAAGCACACTTCTCGTGCCAATATTGACTCTGTCCACATTTTTGATTCTTTCCCTCTTTTTATCTTAATATGTGTGACAGCTGAGTGTTACTGCACCTCTTCAAGCGCTAAATACTTATCTAGAGCTACGGTAATAACTGTAGATAATCTTAAATTTGGTGTCTTTAGGAAATTGTCACATCAGACCAATCTAAAAGGAATTCAGATCATCTTTGTTTTTGGGTCTGTGGCTCTATCTTCCTCTTCACGACAGCCCATAGATTTTCATGTCAGGTGAACTTGCTGGCCAATCAAGCACAGTCACACCATTGTCACTGATCCAGCGTTTGGTACTTTTGTCAGTGTGGGCAGGTGACAAGTCCAGCAGGAAAATAAAATGATCTGATGGAGTTTCCTGGTAAATGGTGACTGTGGGCATCAGAAAACACAGTAGCTCTCACCAGCAGATGGCATGAAACTTTCCTGACTTTGGAGATTTTTGATGTTTTTAACATATATGCTGATGGGAGGACATATTTACAGATAATTAAGCTTAAAATTGCATTTTGAATATTTCTTTATTCAAATATGCTTTTTTGAAAAGGGCAGTATTTGTTTGGTAGAATGTCAGATGGGCGGGCCACATCCATGCTTTCAGCAAGGGGGAGGGAAAGGGGGGGCGGGGTTGCTATAGAATCGGACACAACTCAGAGGCGAATTTCTTATGAACTCCTACCGCTCTACAAAACTAGAAAATAACGTCACAATCATAACTAAAAGATCACTGGGAACGCTTTTACAATAGATCAGAAAATGATGATCGGAGTGGGACTGTGAGCAATGTGGGTTCTAAAGGTGATGCTTATCACTGGACACTCTCCTAAAAATGTTTTTTACTCTCAGTCTTCTGTTAAAATGTTAAAATATAGAACCCAGTGAACAACCTGCTTATTGAGCAGCGATTGTCTTTCATGACTCTTTCACGTAACAGTGTGGCTTTCTGACTCAGATTATGAGAACATTTAAAGGCTCAGAAAACCTTTGCAGGTGTTTTGAGTAAATAGTTCATCAGGGTGTGACACTGTGAGTTTCCAAAATTCAGTGTTTCGCCGGTTATGTCCATCTAAATACTCTGCAACTCCTATAGTGCTGGACCATCTCGTTCCCTGGGTTTTAAAAACAAGTTGGACACCATCTCACTAATTTATTTTTAAATTAAATCAGTCATTTGCCAAAGTAAAAGTCTAATAAATATGAACATTTTATGAAGACTTTGTATAAATCCACTGTGTTCTGATTATAAAAACTTGGATGATTTATAATTCATTAATTTGAATAATTTTTCAAAAGAAGTAATTCAAATGCAATGCATTGTGGTCTATATTTGCCAAATTAGTAAGCATTGATGCACACTGGTTTCTCGCAGAGACTTCTGGGAAATTTCTTGGGCACTGGGTCATGGAATTGAAGATTTGGACAGAAATAGTAAAGGAATTTGGACACAACCTCAAATATCTGACAAACTAGGTTTAGGTTTTTTAGTTTTTGTAAGCAATAAATATTAAAATCATAAGAAAAAAGACTTGACACATTTCAATTTATGTGTTATAAATACATATAAAATACCAGTTTCACTATCAACTGACAAAAAATATTGAACTTTTTAACAAGATATATGTTTTTTTTCTTTTAAATGTACATACACCTTTGACTTAAAATGTGTTTTGCATGTAAAGACTAATTTTAACTCTGTATCTCTCTTTTGAAGATCTTCATCACAGTCAACTGTCTGAGTACAGACTTCTCCTCCCAGAAAGGGGTCAAGGGTCTCCCGCTGATGATCCAGATTGACACATACAGTTACAACAACCGCAGCAACAAGCCCCTTCACAGGGCCTACTCGCAGATCAAGGTCTTCTGTGACAAGGTGATGAATGGCTTCCTCTGTAAGAGTCCAGAAAACATCATCCCTCACTTTTCTTTAAATATTTCTCTCCAGGAAGAGATGAGAAAGAATCAAACCTAAATGTTTGTAGTTTATTACCACATATGAGAGCTAAAAGTACTAAAACAAATGACCTAAAGCAGCATTAACACTTTTAATTTGTAGTCAAAAAAGCAGTTTTCTGGGGTGGAGGCCTCCATTTTTAATTGTTTCAAGAAATTCCAGAAATCCAATATTTTGTTGTGTGTAAAGATCCATTTTCAAGTTTCTTGTTTCATTCGTTTTAACTTGATTAAAAGATTAATTTTATTTTGAAAAACTCTTAAAAAAACATTACTGGTCGTGGGTTCTTCCTGCTCGTAAAGCTGTTAAAAAGTAAAAACAGCAAGAATTTAAATTCTAAAAAGCATCCGATCAAATATTTTTATAGAGAAAATCATCTCTTGTCTATGTTAGTTTTTTATCCATAAATAACACAAAACGATGACACTTGTGTCTACAAATTTAAATCAATGGCAGTAAAAACATTTAAATTTTAATATAAAAAAATGGTAAACGTCTGTATTAGTTTACAATTTGTAAAGATGAAATAACTTTTTGCACAAAGGATGCATGGAAAAATATTTTTTTAGTTCCAACACAATTATTATTGGTTTGTCTGTCTTTTTCAGAATAAAATGTAAAAAAAATGTTCAGTTTTGATCATACAATCATATGACTTAAGGTTAAATAAAGACTCGTTCTGGCAGGTACTTTTAAATCTGTCATCAGTTGTGATGTTTTCAGTAAAACGTACAGACATCACTCCAGAACAATCATTCATTTACCTGCAGGACTGCAGGGAAATCCTTGCATCAGTTCGCCCTCTAGTGGTCTGTCAGCATTCATCTTCAGAACATGATAGAAATGAACAAAGACAATAAATATTGCTGATCATTTCATAATTCTTTAAAAAAAATTTAATCATTTGTTTGTTTGTTGATCTTTTGGTACATTTTTTCTCATCAGGGAGCAGAGAGAAAAATAAGAGATGAAGAGAGGAAATCATTCAGAAAAAAGTCAAAAGGTTTGATCCGCATTCAATCGATCTAAAAATCACAATAAGTCAACATAAATTCATATTTATTTTTTAAAGTCAATATTAATAATTTCCAGGTAAAGACAGCAATGTTGGAGTCATAACGATTCCCAAAAAGACCGACGCCACCTTCTTCAAGACCATGACAGACCTAGAGGCTCAGCCAGTGCTGTTCATCCCCGATGTTCACTTTGGGACCCTGCAGAGGGCTGGACAGGTGACTTTATACCAGATGTTCCTCTGAATGTTACTTCAGTGTTCAGCTACTTTCACATCACCCTCAAAATGTATTTGAGCAACCAGTTCCAATGAAATAGCTGCATGTGCAAAATGGCTTTAATCAAATCAAAGATCAGATTAGAACTGAACTGTGTTCATGGACCCTGAAAAACTTTATCTGATTATAACAAACGTTTACATCTGCCACACGTTCGACTAAAATAAAACATTTTGACATGGGCAGAATTATCCAAAATATTGGAAATTTATAATTGTGATTTGTGTCCGACTGGAATTAGTACACCAAGTTTTATATATATCAGAGCGGAGCTGTGAAAGAAAAAAAAACCTGGAGTAAGATTTGCCAGATTTTCACCAAGCCTCTTCCATCTGTAGGTGGTTGACGTGCGCAGGTATCATGTAGCGACAGTCCAGTGTGAACACCAAATTCTAAATGCGCATTAAAGAACGCGTTTTTAGCAAGTTTTTAGCTTCACATGTCCAGGTAGAATGTACTGTACCTTCAGAGTTTTCACATCTTAAAACTCTCCTTTCAGGTGTTTACCTTCAACACAGAGGAGATCGATAGAGAAGGGTGAGTATTATCTAAAAAAAAAACGTACTGTTTTCACTCAAATAATGTCTTAAAAGTCTAGTTTACGCAAATAAAATTGGTTCTACATCAAATTGTAATTTTTTCTACAAACCAAATAGAGGGTCTAACAGCATGGCTCACCACGTGTTTGTGTTTTCAGAGGCGTGTTGGTGAAGAGGATGTTCAGGCCGTCAGATGAAGATCTGTGTCCATCCCCTCACAAACAGATCAAAGAGGAGACGCACAAAAGAGGTTCTACATGGCTGTTTTACTATTTAAAACCCCCATCTACCTTTGTTTCCTTCCAAAGAAACACTAATGCAGGGGTGTCAAACTCAATCGCACAAGGGGCCAAAATCCAAAACACACCTTAGGTTGTGGGCCGAACAGGATAAACATTTATTAAACACACTAAAACTACAGTCTTAAAACTTTAAAGGGTACATTTTTACATAATTATGATTTAGATGTATAGTACTACCTGTGATAATGCTAGTGAGAATGTTGTAAGCTGAATCTGGCCACTGAAGATGCTAGTGCTGTTAGCTGAAAATGCTAAATTGATAGCTAGTATACATGCTGAAGCTAATAGCAGAAAATCTGTAGCTAATAGCCGAAATCAGTGAAGCTAATAGCTGAAAATGCTGAAGCTGATAGCCAGCTAAAATGTTAGCTGAATGCCAAATTAGCCTAACAAAAAAACCTTAGGTTAGCCAAAACAGTTAGCATGTAGTTCAAAAAATAGCTAAACTTCAAAATATCCTAAAAAACTGAAGCTTAAATTAGCCAAGACAGCTAGCATGTAGCTGAAATATTAGCTAAACTACAAAATAGCTTAAAAAATCTTAGTAAATGCTAAAATAGTCCAAAAAGCTAGCAGAATGCCAATTTTAAAAACTTTAAAAACACAACTTTTTAACATAATTATGAGTAACAATAGAAAGGCAGGAATATTATTCCAGAATAAATCAATTTAAACCTTAAATAACATTCACTATTTAACTCTCCATAAAAATATATTTTGTCAAAATTATACAAGTTAGAAAGAAGCGCAAGTTAACATTGGACCACAAGTAACAATAAAATAAAATGGTCTGGAGGGCCGGAAGGCCGGATCCGCCCCCCGGGCCTTGACTTTGACACGTGCACTAATCTAAGGGATGGGAAATTATTTTTGAACCTTTAAATTGGTTTGCAATCTCTGCAATCTCTATGTGAAGCTATTCCAGCTTTGTGAACCCTGCAAATTTTTGTCATACATAAATAGGCCCTCTGCAGGGCATTTTTATTACAAGGAGTTACAAAGAAACAGCTGTTATAAAGATCCTGTTGTTCAAGAGGGTGAAAAAAACTGACTTCTGCCTTCATTTTAGCTAATGATCCAGTTCATTTATGACAGAAAATTAGTCTTTTCCACCCTAATGAATTTCACTGATTTTCTCAAATCAAAGCTTTTAGGAGTAGAATAGGACCAAATGAAAGTCATTCAAAGAGGGTGCAGAACTGTACTAAAAAATAGTTTTGACCCCCAAACTTTGTTTAAGGTTTATATACTACATTAGTGAAAGTTATCTTCAAAGAAATACACCTTTAAATACAGGATAAATCATTGTGCTTCCTTCAAATAGGATATTTTCTGTGTTTTTATATCTAGCTGGAGTTTTTTTTTCAAGATTTATCAAGGAAAGCTATTTTTAAGTATAAAAATGTTTTCCATTTTGTTTACAGTCCAAACCCAAATACATAATAAAACATATGCAGTGTGTGATTGGCTTCCTCTCATCTGCAGTGCTGCTGTACGTCAGAAAGGAGACGGAGGAGGTGTTTGACGCTCTCATGCTGAAGTCTCCAACACTCAGAGGCCTGATGGATGCTGTAAGTCTCTGTTCGCTTTTGGTGAAAGCTGCAATTAGTGCCCAGCAGAACTCCTGCTGAAAGGCCACTCTTCATTTGTCCACAGATATCAGAGAAGTACGGCGTGCCCACAGAGAGGATTGCCAAAGTATACAAGAAAAGTAAAAAAGGGTGAGCATGGATGCAAAAAGAAAAAAGACGCAACTTTGAGGCTTTACAGTAAGTTTATCTTGTATTTTTATTTTGTAACAGTATCCTGGTGAACATGGACGATAACATCATTGAGCATTACTCCAACGAAGACACCTTCATCCTCAACATCGAGAGCTGCGCGGATTCATTCAAGATCATGCTGACGGAGATCTAAGATCTTTCACCTCAGAGACTGCAGTCAGAGGACAGGCGTGTCCACGGATAAGCTCAGTCGTGGAGTAATGTGACGCCCCGACACTATGAAGCAAGTCATACTATCCATCTATGAAAGGACACACATTTTCATGTTTATTTGACTCTTTTTGTCATATAGATGATTATATTTTTGTGTACAGATTCAATATTTTTGCCAAAAAAATAACCAGGAAAAAAAAACAAATGGAAGCATTTCATTTTAATCAAATCCAAGTACTTTTTTTTTCTTTTTTTGCATGTTTTTTTTTTTTTTAGATGTTATTTATTACGTAAAACCTTAAGCATTTAATCCCAGAATTTCAAATACCATAGAGCATTTCACTGACTCCTCCGGTCACCGTTTCTAAACAATGCTTGAGATTTTTAAAAGGTTTGCAACCCCAACCTTTAAAAGCTCCTTCATTTGATTTAATAGTGCGTTCAGGTCAGAACTGACCTACTTTCACACTTGAAAATGGGTCAATTTTGACCTAAACACATTATAAGGGGTAAATATTTTATATAATATTAGAATTTTTGAGTATTTCCTTTTTTAATGTGGACATTTACCTCATGATTGAAACAAAAGAAATTTTTGTTTCTGGAAAGACTCAATCTGTGTGTCTTTTGTTATTTTTTTTCATTTTCCTTTTTTTCTGACGTATTTAAAAACGGAATAAATAGATAAACAATTATTTTTTTTCTGTGGATTTCTTTGCACAATCAATCGCAGCAAAGTTTGTTCCTCCTGGAAATATGGATTCTTTTCATTCACATCCTACATGGTGCCCCTTTGCATTTTAATAAATCATCAGATTTCACTAAACATAACATCTGGTAGTGGGTACTGGGTCAAATGGCACTTTATAGTCACAAACACCTTTAGACTAACCAGATGTCCAAATCTGCTGCTCATGGAGTCAAATACTCTTCATGGGACTCACTACACATGACAAATGATATTTAAGATGGGTTTTAGAGACTAAGACTCCTGTGGGTTCTGTAATAATAACAGTTATATGCGTGCCATGTGGCCCTGTTCATTGATTTCTCAGTTTTTCTGAGAAGGTGTGTAAAAATAAAATAAATGCCAAAATAGTCCAAAAAGCTAGGAGTAGAATGCCAATTTTTAAAACCTTAAAACCGTAGCTTTTTAATGATGAATAATTAAAAAGGAAGGAATATTATTCCAGAATAAATCAACTTAAGCCTTAAATAACTTTCAATATTTTACTCTCCATAAAAATAAATGTTGTCAACATTATACAACTTTTTTCTGGAAAAAAAAGGTGGATTAAATTTTCTTTATTGTAGTGAGTCTTACAGGTTTGAAGACCGATTTAGCTAATACCAAAACTAAGACTCATGGAAATATCTAAGATGAGGTTATAAAATCCTCCAACTCCCCCTTGTGGTGTTTGTCCATAATTCCTCTCTTCTTAAAACAAATGGAAAAAAATGAGCCATTCTCCCATTTTGCCTTTATTTAAATAACAAAATGGACATACTACACAAAACACATAATGCAAGATAACAAATATAAAATCTACAAAATGATACAGTGAAAGCTTTTTTTTATTATTTTTCAAACATTTTTTCCTTGTTCAGCAGGTTATTTATGATGGACACAATACTGTTCTTTTCCTTTTTTTCATCTATATTTGGCACTTGACCACAAGATGCTTTTGAAATGAAACATGAGGTCGAAGTACCAGATCGACTCACTGATCATTAAAAAAAATAAAATAAAATACAGAGAATAAATCGGCACTTTATTTTTTAAACTTTTTTTTCAGCCAAAAGTCACATGTTATCATGTGAGAAACACTGAACCTCCTGTCCACAGGCAGGTGTGAATGAGCGCTAACGAAGAGCGATCCCAGCACGCCGGCGAGGTCTGCTGCTGGTCGTGACCGTCAGTCCATCATAACTACCAGAGTTTCTGCCTCAGTGATGGAAGAAAAAAAAAAAAGCACATTCAGGGGACATGGGGGCTCTCCCCCCCAAAAAAACTGTTCTCACCACTGAGGAAAATCTACATCTGTAGACGGTTCCTTTTTCCTTTAAAAAAAAATGAAGGGAAATAGAAAAAAATAGATTTTCAAGTGTCTGCAAAGCAATCTGTGTGGTCCTCTCCTTTTTTAATGTCTAGCATAAATGATCAATTAAAAATGCCAATAACTTACAGCTTTAAAGTGAATCTCATCCATTGCGGCAAAACGCCACAACGTCATCAGAGTAAAAGAATATATAAGAACAAGCTATATGTTCATATAACATCTATGTTTTTTCAAACACACTTGTTAGACCCATTGACTGTATATGAGAACTGGACTGAGTAAGTGTGGTGTCACTCAGAAAATGGTTTACATCCGGCTCCAACGATAGGAAGTCAATTCAGTCGCCATTGATACGGACGTCGTCATTTTGGAGCCGGACGACGTCAGTAAACAGTGATTGGTCTGAGTCAATGTTTCTATAGCAACCACTTTCACCAATCAGGAGTGAGGTTGTTGGAAGTCCACACCCTCAAAATCTGTGAAGTTGCATTTAGGCGACCTCTTCCAATGTGAAAGTGTGTAAACAGCAAAAGTTAAACCAGGTTCAACTCTGACCAATCAGATTCTGATTTGTAGTGACAAATGGATGGAGCCCTTTTGATTCGTGGAAGTGTCAATGGTTTAAAAATGATCACGGAAGAGAAATTCATAATCACAGTTTGTACCTGAACAGAACTCTGACACCAAGTCTTTCATAAATCGGAATAGAGCTATGAAAGAAAAAGCCTGTGTGTTCTTGAAAGAGTGTTGTTGAACGTGCGTCACATGCCTGGTGTGAACGTAACTCACACCAGGCATCCTTAATCCCTCACTTCTTAAGAACGATATAGTGCAGGAATATCTCAAGTACCATGCTCATTACTTTTTTTCTTCCTTAACAGGTATGAACATTTTATGAAGACTGTTTATAAGTCTGCTGTGTTGTGATGATAAAAACTGCAAAAAAAAAAACATTAAAAATAAATATTTCTCAAGAAAATTGTTAAAGTACAATGCATTATAGTCAATATTTGTGAGCATTTATGCGCGCTCGTTTTTCGTAGAGACTTCTGGGAAATTTCTAGGGAATTCGGACAGTTTTACAAAATGACATGTACTTGCCATATGATTTAAAATGCTGACATAGCAATATTTATTTAATTATTTATGGGAGTCCTTCTTAACTGTTTTCCACTTTTTTTTTTTCTCATACTGAAAAATATTCTCAAACAATGAAGAAATCAGACCATAGTGATTGTTCCTGTAGGAACAAGTATTTCTTAATTCCACAACAAAAGCACCATGAATTTACTTGGGTAAAAGCAACTGGTTTATGAGATACAGTTGGACTGCCTAATGATCTGATCATTAAATAACATTGTTTGAACATTTTATTAAAATGGATTAATATTCTGGTATAGTTTTTTAAGTCATACTCTTAATAAAAAAAATTAAAAATTGTTCTAGTAGAGTCTTGGGATATATCATGATACATATCACATCATGAGCCGGGTATGTATCGTATCGCCAGACTCTTGCCAATACACTCAGTCCAGTTCTTATATACAGTCAATGGTTAGTTCGTAATTGGGCATAGAGAATCACAGCTCGGTTTTACATGTTGAAAGTATTGAAATTATGTGCAAAGATGAGTATTAGTGGGGTCTCTATAATGTGTACACAGAACTTGGCAGAAAGTCACTTTCAGAACACCGGATGGTTTTCATTCTTTGAAAAAGCCTGTTTTTCTGTAACATCATTTCAAACTAAACATAAAAAAACATTATATGGTTATAAAAACTAAAATTCCCAGATATTGCTTATAAATAATCCAAGTGGACAGGTGGAGTCCTGCACTCGTACACTTCATTTCTTCCAGTGTTGACTTGGAGCTACAATGAAATACTCTGTACACTCGGCGACCCCAGTCGGTCGTCGTGATAGAACACAGGATTCTTCTTGAATTGGGACTTTTTTTCTCGTAAATAAAAAGAAAAACCAGCAAACTTAGAATAGCACAACAACAGGGTTATCCTTGCCGGCTTTTCCTCTCAAGTCGGAGCAGGAATAGCTTCTGCTTGAACAAGTCTGATGGGATTTCAGTCTTTCCAGTCCCCCCTGTACCCCGAGTGAGACTTGTTTTTGACAGCAGCCTTTGCCAAGGCAAAGAGGCACATGAACAGTGTGTCAGTGTGCGAGTCTAACGGACATTTTTTGGATGTTTTTTTTTGTGTATCATGTACAGCTGCAGGTCTGAGTGTTCATGTGCCTCCAAAGGTCATGTGGTGTTAAAAACAATCTCAGGCAGGTCAGATCAGAGAGATTAAAAGGGATTTATCAGTGGGAAGAGTCCAGTTTTCTACTGCCCAGCACTGCTGGGATCGCACTGCAGCAGTCGCACAATGGAGGGGTCGTTCTTTGCCCCCTCGACAAATTCCTCAAGAGACAGTTTACCTGAAACACAAAGAGAAGACTTGTGAGCCCCTGAGTTCATGGCATTTCTCTTTTATTTCGACAATGAATCCGTCTTTACCGTCTTTATTTGTGTCCATCTGCCTGAAGATCTTATCTGTGCGCTTCTCTGGTGTGGATTCGTCCTCTGGCATCTTCATCACAGAGGAAACCATCTTGTAAATGGCCTGAAGGCAGAGTAAACAGAAGAAGACATTCCTTCAGAGCCATGGACATAAAAACAAGCAGAAAGAGAAGTACAGCCTGAGAGGGAGCAAGAAAAGCATCTATGTGGTCTACAGCTAGAAAATGGAAAGTAAAAAATTCATTTTATGGTTCTGCTGTCTGAAAACAAACAAGACAACAGAAAAAAATCATCAATCATTGACAGATAATTCTAACTTTCCAGAGATTGTAACAAAACTGTAAATGTTTGCAAAGCTTATAATTTACAAAATAAATGTCCACTTTAGTCAAGATTTTTAGCTTATCAGTTATTTGTCTGTTTAAATTTTAATATTTTTTTTATCTGTTTATAGTGACTTTTAAAGACCTACTCAGAGAAAATTAGCGTTTTTATGTTTTAAACTTGTTCTTGTGGCATCCTTATCATAGTGGACGATATATAGAAAGAAAATTATTTATGTAAACGGAAAGTCTAAGTTTACTTTCTATTATGTGAGATTGTTACGAAAATGCTGTTTTGAATTTAATATCTGCATATCTTTATTTGGTGATATTTTTTTTTCTTTTTTCTGTTTCTGTTTGAAATAAAACAAAATCTATCCATCCATCCATTTTCCTGACCGCTTTGTCCCTTTCGGGGTCGCGGGGGTGCCGGAGCCTAACTCGGCTACTGAAGGGCGAAGGCGGGGTACACCCTGGACAGGTCGCCAGTCTGTCTCAGGGCCTCAAACACACACATTCACTCTCACATTCACACCTAGGGACAATTTAGAGTCACCAATGAACCTATGAAGCATGTTTTTGGAAGGTGGGAGGAAGCCGGAGTCCCCGGTGAAAACCCACGCATGCACAGGGAGAACATGCAAACTCCACACAGAAAGGTCCCAGCCGGGAGTCGAACCGGGGCCTTCTCGCTGTGAGGCAAGAGCGCTAACAACTGCGCCACCGTGCAGCCCAAAACAAAATCTAAAATCTAAATATATTAAGAAAATTGGGCTAAAAATTGTATTTCTGTTGTTGGGAATCCGGAGCAGATGGAAATACACAGTTTGAAAAGGTTTATGACATTGAAAATATGCTGGGCGGGGCCTCAAGCAGCACCAATCCATTCAGAGGCAGTAGATGAATAGATCCATGCGACGTATGTCTTTGTTTTCCTTGTCTGATCTGGAATATGGCTCAAAGCTAGCAGGAGAGCGTGTAAACAAAGAGCTCTCAGCAACCAGGAGTTAAAGGGGGCGGTGGCTTTTTCTGACATAAGGAACGAATTTATAATTAACTTTTGACGCTCAGCACAAACTATGTTCTAGAAAACTATACAGATTTTTTATTTTAGCTAGAAACAGTATAATAATAATTAAGAGACCACTGGGAATGCTTAAAAATAGATCTAAAGATGATCAGAACGGGTCTTAAAACCTTTCAAAATTATTATTGGTTGCATTTCTTTTCAAATTAATGCTTTTTAAAAGATTTTGGGTTATTTTCTTATTTTGCGAATCTATGATTTTTTTGTATCATGGCTTAAGATGATAAAAACAACTTTGTGTTTCACTTCACTGTTCACATTATTCCTCTTTTATTCCCAGCATCCCTTCAAATATATTTTTGTAATTGTTAAATAATCTTATCAATGTTAGAAAGCTTAAGTTCAAATTCAACAATATTTACAAGCAAGATTTACAGTAGTTTTGATCATGTTAATAACCAAAACTGGATGATTGACACTTTATCAAACTATATAAACAGCTTGTTAATGAAAACATCATAGAGAACTAAAAAGCAGTGATTGAAAGTCACCAGCGGCTCTCCTGGAGGTTACATGCACTTGGAGTCGTGGGATTACACGTTTGTCGGAGCTCAGTTTAAAACCATCAAGTGTCTGATGTAACAGACATGTGAAGAGGATTGCTGGGTGGTGTGTGCATGTGTGTGACACTGAAGCTCGTTAGTTTGAAGCTGGAGGGGGTTAACGGGATGATCTGAGCGGGACGCTGCAGAGATCCAGGACCAGAGAGGAACTGCTGCCGTCTAAAACGTCCACTTTGAACAAATGTTATGTGATAAAATCACCAAATTTCTGCTGGTCTCAATGGCTGAGAGCATAGAAAAAAGTGTTTCTCTTTAGGAGACTCACCGTTACGATCTCCAGCATCTCTGCTCTGCTAATGTACCCATTCCCGTCCAGGTCGTACATGCTGAAGGCCCACTTCAGCTTCTGGTCAAGCCGACCCCGTGAGGTGACGCTGAGGGCGATGATGAACTCCCTGAAGTCTATAGTCCCGTCGCCGTTGGCATCAAACGTGCGAAAGACGTGCTCGGCGAACTTGGAGGCGTCGCCGTACGGGAAGAAGTTGGCGTAGATCTTCTTGAACTCCTCCATGGAGAGGGCGCCGCTGGGGCAGTCTCGCAGGAAACCCTTGTACCACTCGGTGATCTCGTGCTCCGTGAAGTCCGTGTTGTCCATCAGGTCCTGCATGACATCGGGACGCAGCTTGCTGTTCTGCTTGCCCATGACGGCTGCTGTTGCTGAGGCTGTGGGAGATGTGAGAGCAGCGGCGGCGGCGCTTCCGACTGCAGATGGAGACAGACAGCACTCTGTTAGATATTTTCATCTGCCGTTTGGTGACTCAGAGCTTGACTGAAAGCAGCCAAAGCCTAAAGGAGATACTGAGGTTTACCAGGCAAAAAAACCCTTTACCTTTAGCAGAGTTTTTTAGAAGGTGTTTTGAAAGGAACTGTTATTAAAAACCTTAAATGTAACTTTTATAAAAATACTTTAATTGCCTAATTTAAATGTGAGCATTTTGGTTGCATTTACACACTTTTTTAGATGCTTAAAACGCCAGTTTGTCTTCTGTTTGATGGGAGAATAAAAACAAACATCCCAGAAGCAGAGAAACCCCACCGCATAGCGGTTAAAAAGAGACCCCCCCCCCCTCAAAGCTGCAAAGCTCCAGATGCACAATCACACCTGCTGAAAACCCAAACCGTACCAGTACACCCGTGCATGCATCTTTGCAGATGCAACTTCTATTTCCTGCAGGAACTTTAGAGCTTTTCTTTTTGGTTTTGTTTGGCTACATCTCTACTTCTGCACTGCAGACATCTAAAAAACCTTTAAAAAAATGAGTATATCGTCTGTAATTTACTGCTGGGGACAGAAATGTGGGGCTTTTAAGTCAGCTGTCGACAGTGAGCATGAAAACCCACGCACCTAATGTGCTTAGCACCTTCCCTTGTTTGACTGCAAGTCTTTGACCCAAGGTGAAGTCAAGCAGCAAGCTGTGAAGATTGGATAATGGCAGATAAGATTAGTCAAGTCAGGTCAGTTCAAGCACTAAAGTACAGGTCGCATGTTCCTGGTGTGGAAATAAAGACTTGTTACCTTAATTCACACTCACTTATTTTAATTTATTGCCAAAACTTTGCTCCAAGATAAATTATCCTGAGAAACCCAATTTAAATCTCATTTAATTCCATCAACAAGCAGCTTTCTTAACTAAAATAAATGATTTCTACTAAAGTGACAGGGACTTTCAGCCATGTGGAAACCAACCGTTCTCCTGAAAGCTGACTAACTACAGTACGAGCGTCTTCAGCGGTATTTCCCCCACATCTGTAGAGGCTGCTGTTAATAGCAGGCCTCATAAATGACTGTTGCACAAATGAATGCTGCTGCACAAAAACTTTTAGTCTGACAAGACATTTAAATGTTTTAGCTGTGCACTTTGTTTGCATAAAATCTGCTTTTGTGATTTAGAGGACTGGTGCTGTATTTCTGTGAGGATAAAAATAAAAATTAAAAACTTTCCCCTTATTTTTAATGAAATCATTTCTAATTTTACTAATACAATTTCCTACTTTATTCAGATTAAATATCAAATTATGTAAATTCCATATTTAAAACATGCTTTTAAATAAGACTCGCCATGCAAACATACAAAATTCATGATTTGATTAAATATCAATTTATTTTTCACATTTACATTTAACCCTGGAGAAACCAGGGGCTCAAGTTTTGGCTCCTTTACAAATTTATTTTTTGGCTGCTATTAACGAACCAAAAAAAAGCCAAATTAACTTTAAAAGCCCAGAAGAAAAAATCGTCTTTTGTTTTCCAGGGTTAAAACCCAATTCATTAAGTGATGTAAAACAATTTTCCACATAATTAGCAGTTCAAAATGATTTTTCCTTTTTTAGTCATAATTCGTCCATTAAAACTAACAGAAAGTTTTGTCTAGCTAAAGGGATGCTGCATCTCATCACCTCTAATGTGAGCTTCTGGCCTTTAGCATCATTTAGGACTCGTTTCTGCTTCTTTATTAAAAATAATAATAATAATAATAATTAAAAAAAAACACATTTTCCACAATCACCTATAAGTTGTTGGTTTGTCTGAGTCCATTCTACCACACTGAATAATGAGTTTTAGGATCATTTATATGAGAGGATGTCTTAATACGACTATAAGGAACATTAACCTTGATGGTTTTAATGGTTTAATTTAGTAAAACTAAAAAATAAACAGTAGATTTAGTCCCATCTTTTGTGTTCTTACCATAATAATAATAATAATAGAAGGATGCTGCACAAACACTGAGTCATTAGTAATTTCTTGCCATTAACCGCCATATCTAGGCTATTAGCAGGCACAAAACAAGTCCAGAAAAACAACAGATTTATGAGATGACCTCCTAAAAATGCACTTTTAGGCAATCTAGATGAGTCTATGAATAAATATCTGTTCGTGATGAACCTACTCCTGTCTAAATCATATTTAGTATATTTCTCACTGTAATATATTTACGTACCATATTGACATGCATTCAACAAATTGGACAAAATGCAAACCTGAAAGGTTGTAAAATGACGCATCTAAAAAGCTTGAGCTCAAATCAACATGTTTTTGAAAAATCCATCAGTATTTCTGTGCTCTTTTCTTTCATATTAAATTAGGAATGTTCTTCCAGGCTTTTTCTCAGCCTGACGAAGTGGCTGGCTTGTCTAAAAATTTGCATTTTAATTGCTTGATGGATTGCGGTACACTGCCGTTATTATTGGGAAAGAGTAGTCATGACAACTGAACAAGTAATCACTCTAGCCTTTCAGCGCGCTCCAGCGAGAAAACAAGAAACATATTACTTTAAACACAGTTTCACCACAAAAACAACAACAAAATGAATCGAGCTTCTAGTAAAGGCTGATTGTTCACTTGCTTGTTTTTAGCTGCAGACATAATCAAGCTGTTTACAAATAATAATGAAAGAACGAATGAAATGTTTTTCTCTTCATTATTACTCACCAGCAAGAAAGGGTTCATTAGTTTGGTTCCAAATAGCTTTGCAGAAAAACAACTAAATGAACTAAATCAAAAGTGCATTCATTTGATTCAAAATATTTTTATGACATTCCAACTTTTGATGATTTGGACGCCACAATTCTTGTCTTAAAACCAAACCCTATGCTACACCATTGAACTGAGTTGTGGAGAAAGTGAATCGTCGCATCCCGACTGCACACCTGTATGTTTACATTGACTATAAAACAGGTGTAAAGCTACGTTCACACACCAGGCATGTCACATGCATTCTTGAACCTGAATTCTTCTTCAACATGCATTTAGTCAGTGGTGTTCACACTGGCCAAGCAGGGAGGGGCTTCTTGTTCTTGTGCTACTGTTTACCAGCTAATGTCCGCCACCAACACTTGGAAGAGGTAAATCTTGCTCTCTAGGGTTTTTCTTGAAAAATTTGGTGTTAATTTATCTTCCGTGATCAATTTGCAAACGGTTGTTGAAAACGTGAATTAAAAGGGATGAAGTCCATTCGACACTACCAAATCAAAGTCCCTGATTGGTCAAATGGTCTTAAAATGCGCGTACATGACTTCAGTTATAATCCAAATGACCCTTGTCTACATAGGGAACGGGTATCTAGCATAAAAGGGGTCCATCCGATTGGTCTATTTAATTTGTTCAAGACTTCAAACTGCAATAAGATTGTTTAATCATGTATGTAAAAATTCAAGTTAACCAGTTTACGCCGCCTTTTATGGTACATGTACTGCACAGGCTGTTATTGCTATGACAATAAATTACAAATTTATTGTCTAGGACTTATTCCTATCACCTATATTAAAGATAGAGTATTAAACCAAATGAATTTGGGATTTTATGCATTTTGTCTCATTGTACAGCTCAAAATATTTGACTTTTTTCATTATTAACTGAATTTTATTTAGTGTGGATGACTTAAAAGTCGTTTATATTGACATTTTGCTAAAAACTTCTCAAACTTGAAACTTTTCATTGACATACTGGATGTATAATTTAGTTTTAGTGACATATTTGTTATTCTAGAATATTTATATACATGTTTTAGGTTAAAGTTATGATTGAAA
Source organism: Oryzias melastigma (assembly GCF_002922805.2). Classification (NCBI taxonomy): domain Eukaryota; kingdom Metazoa; phylum Chordata; class Actinopteri; order Beloniformes; family Adrianichthyidae; genus Oryzias; species Oryzias melastigma. The sequence goes on from NC_050522.1 coordinate 14,935,759, forward strand.
CATGAGCCACATCTCTTCTAAATAACAGAATTTTTGTGCAACTGAATTTAACATTTTCCCATCCAGATGTTCAGACAAAAAGGAAAACTTGTATCAGATTTTTTTTCATCACACCAGTATTAAATAAAAAAAGCCATAGACATTTTTACTGTGTTTTTGGGGATTAAATTCAGCAGGTAGCTGGACTGTAGCTTCATAGTGGCCGCATATTGAGTTGGCGCTGCAGGAAATGGACACTGGCTGTTCAGGTTCACTATCATCTGCACAGGCTGAGGTCAGCATCTCTATTTCAGGCCTGTTTTCCACTCAAAAGGTTAAACTAGCTTTCGCTGGCTTGGTAGTGAAATGGTAATTACTTTTCAACCGCGTTATCTTTCCAACCATCACAGCCTTGGTTATATAACTGTGACTTCAGTGGTCTGCCAGGAGAGGCAGGTAAGAGTCTTAACTGTTAAAAGTGTTCATTGATCTCACGGGGACAGAAATAGAAAGGTTGACATGCTGATGGGATGTTCAGTAAAGCTCTGAGCTCTCACGCCGTCACTTTTTCTTTTAAGATCTGCGCAGACGCTGAGTCAACGGGAATGGTGGATTGTGATGGGAACGATAACAAAGCATCGCCTGGCTCAATGTGATCTGATAAGTAGAATCCAATGCTAAAAGTTTCCCTATGATATCATGTTTAAAAAAATAGTCAATCTTTTTTTTTATTATTTTGGTTGATCCTATATTTTCGAGAACTGGTTGATGCTAACAATTTTTTTCTTTTAGTAAAAGCAAAACCTTCAGGCTATACGAGACCAAAAGTTCAAGTTTAAAAACTAAAACCTTTATATTTTAGATTTTTCTAATCCATCAGCTACTTGATTCAGTTATTAATTGATGAATACTAGGTAAGCCTTCCTTATTTATAAAAAAACTGAAAGTAAACATATATTATTCACAATAAATAACCAATTTTTATTCAATTACAATTGGTAAGCGTCAAGTATTTGTATTTGATAAAGATTAAGCACCAATATTGTTGAATAGATAGGAAATTGACAGGAAAAAGTGTACATTTTTAATAAGACATGAAAACAATTAGGTGGCTTAAACTTCAGAAATTTTAGCCCCAAAAAATAGCATGCGACAAAAAGCGTGCACTATATTGAGACAAACTTGCTGTTTGCTCTTCCTGAGGCCTTCATCCTAGAACATCTTGTAGTCTACTTATGTAACAGACAAGTCTCCATTTATATCCTCTCTGTAAATCTTAACGCAAGACTTCAACGGATAATCCAAGAACAGGGAGCATGGGGAAGAAGACCGCCTGCGAGGCGCAGCGGCCGGCAGAAGCTCAATAACAAACGGCACGTTTATGAATGATGCATTCATAAGGAAATCTGATGCATCTGCAACCACGCTGCAGAGCTGAGTGCAGCCATTCTCCACCTCACAGACGAGCAATTATCAGAGCTGCAGGATTTGCAACCTGATAACCTCTCACACAATATCAATTATTTCACGTTTCAGGAAGTTCAACATGCTTCAGTGAAAACTGCACTCTAAAGGAAACGAACTGAAAGTAGTTCTGCAAAAGAACAGGTGATTTACATTTTCTCTGCTGTTGAGTGGATTTATCAGTAATTTGTTCTCAGTGGTGCGCGATTACTGCGACCCAGGAACAAGCTTTTGTTTACTTCTGTTTAGCGGTTGTTTATACCATTCTCTGGTCTGCATGTGAAACATTTCCTGTGACTAATAGTATCAGACAAACATGAAAATTCTCCCTCCTCCATCTGCATTAATGCGTCAACATAATGCTGAAATTTGAACATTAGAAGTTTCATTCAGTCATTTTTTTTTCCGCGTTACCAAGGTAAGATGATTTCTAAAAGCTATGAACAAGATAGTACACTCATCCTTGAAATTGTCAAAGCTGCTAGGTTATATTTTGCAGAAGGTGATCAGAACCATTAATGTCCAAACCCGTAAACTGGTGCCCGAACTTTCTCCCGACAACCACTTTTACTAATTTCATGCTCGGGTTTTGTTTGAATCTACACATTAATGACAAAGAAATTAAAAAAGCAACTTATGTACAACGACGCCCACTTACTGATCCTACTAATGGATAAAGGATTACAGTTTTACAAGCTTCAGAACTTATGGCTGCATCTGTGTCAGTTCATTTATAAACAAGCCCCGGCTGACACCATTAAACACAGCTGCAGCCGGGCATAACTTCACCAGCACGCATGCTCACGTTACAAGTACCGTGACAAAGTGTTGCGAGCTTCAGCGACTCCTTGAATGTCGGAGTGCAACTCTATCTGCCGCGTTATTTAGTTTTAAGGTCAGAGGAGAGCCGCTATTGGCCCCACCTGTACTAGAGCTGAAGGACAGTCAGTATCAAAAGACTGAAGCTGTTAACTCAGTTTTTTTAATGAATAATCTGAGATAAATAAACAATTAAACAGCTACAAGTAAATGGTATGTTTTAGGAGCCATTACTTTTCAATAGTTGTTGAAAAAGCCAACAGTTGGCGATACTTTTTTCTACGTTTATGTGATCCCTTTAGTCTTAAACATAAATAATGAACAATAGCATTAGCGGTCGCATACCTGCAATAAACAGACAGTACATTCTAGTACCAACAAGAATTACAAATACTGGTAATTGTAAAGTGTGCCTATAAGACTGTATTAAAGCTAAAACTGCACTAGAATACATTAATAAATATATTCTAATTTTTATTTTTTGTGTGCTTCGCTTCATTTAAAAAATAAATCTAATCAAAGCTAAAATGCTCATTATTACTAAAGTAATTTGGTTCTTTTTTTTATTATTACCAATCTGATAGAAGCCTAACGAATAAAGCAATTCAATTAAAAAAAATATTCAAAATAACATATTTTTCTTAAACTTGGAAAAACAAAAGGATTTACACCGAGTTAAGCAAACTATTGGTTCCATGTGTGTGCTGAATGATTACGGTTTTTAATTATAATGCATCAAACTGCTTGAGGCCTAAATTTATTTAAAGCCAAGGGGAAATTTTTTTTTTTTTTAAAGTCACTTATGTTTTGGTTTTCATGTAGATTCTACATTTAGTTAAGTTTGGAATTGAAGTGGTTTGATGAATATTTGCATCAATAGCTGTCAATGGGGTTTATAAAATAGAGAAAACCCATCAAAAAATAATCCGGAACTCTGCCAGAACATTTACCTGATCTGAGAAATATATTAAAAATCATTTTTTAAATGTATTAAATTATTAATCATTGCTGTAACAAAAAAAATTGTAATTAATACATAAACATTAACCCTGTGATGTCTCTAGTTGACAATTCACATCTTTAGCCAATTAAAAATATTCTTTTTAATCCAAAGATGAAACATTTTATCTCTTTAAATAAATGTATATAGCAACAAAATCTTAATTACAAAGTCATTATTGGGAGCTTTGTCCTGCTGCTGACACAATCAGAGCAGCCTTGTTTCCTGTGAAAATGCACACTCATCTTAAAAGATGAGTTCTTTACCTACTTCTAAAAATACAAATAAATAATTGCTGGTATGTTATATTTGAGAGATTCAGCTAGATTAAAATGCAAAAGGATAGAGCAGGAGAGCTTTGTGCTTCAAAGCACCTAAAAAAAACCACAATCCCTCCTGACCCTGAAGAGAATTATGAGGAAATAAGATTCACAAAATATCTTTAAGATAAAACGAGACCCACAAAGGAAAGCAGGGGAAAAAAGTATTTGCCACTAACTTTACTTTAAGGGAGAATGATGTTTATTTTGTACCTAAATAGTGAGAGGAAATTTTCCCTCAGAGTGAGAGAAATGTAGACAAATTTGTATCCATCTGACAGGCCATAATCAGTTTTTCCTGCTTTACTGATTCACCTCCGCAACAGACTGCTTTTAAATAATCTTTTTCCCCTCTCTCCACATCCGCTTTCCCACAAAACTCTCTTCTGTTGCTTCGACAAGCTTAACTACCAGCCATAATGTCGATGCAGCCAGTCGGGCCTGGAGCAAAACCACAAGGAACCCACGCCGACAAAAATAGAGCATCTGTTCAAATTTAGCAAACATTTGTTAGAGTTTAGCATCTTGAAATGTTTGAGAAGATCCCTTTAACACCAACATGGCCATTATCTGGAATCCACCCTTGTATCACCTCTGCAGATTGGCCCGTCTTCTTGTTAGGCTGACGGCTTTAGCTAATTACTAACATTAAATAAAAAGCTTCAAACGTCCAACAGATACGTGTTATTGGGAGTTTTCCATTTCCTCTGTGTGACTGTTTTCTCTGGATCAGCAGACATTATTTTCTCGTGGGACAGTAGCACTTCAGAGGATGTTCAGATCATGGACGCATATAACTGGATGGATAATCTTTGATGCCACGTGTTAGATTCTACAGGCCGAACATGAACCCTGAAGAGGGATGGATCGAGGTAAACTCCATTCACCTTAACAACCTTTCAAAAACAGAACAAAGTCAATTTGAAGGTTGGGTTCACTCAACACCATGACACCTTTTAAATTAAAGAAAAGCTTTTTTAAAACTCACCCTTCACACTGTTGTCATAAATGGAAAGTAAGGCTAAATACATCAAAAAGATCATTGAACCAGATTTTAGATACATTTATTTTTAGTGAAAAAACAGACTTTTTAGCATGGTGGTCAATGAGAAATTACAGCGTTGCATAGCGGTTCACCTTTCTTTCAGTGTAATTTTTCTGCATCCTGATTGGCTGTCGGCCTTGTCAATCAATCTCCTCCATGTACAGAATGCATTAAGCTCACTAAATCTATATGCATTTTTGATTCCGATCAGATCTTTGTTTTCATATTTCTAAACTGGATGTATTTTTCTATAAAGGTTTGAACTTTTAGAGTTCATAAAAGACAGAAAAGTACAAAAATGTTCATGTCTGTCTGAGAAAAGTGTACTAATTCTGTAGTGTAAAGTTTTACAGCCTTTAGATATTTGTAATCCTACTTTGTGGACTTTACCTATCGCTTGGTATTTATAGAACGCGAAAAATGACGGCTCTCTTCTGCAGGCTGCCTCTAGTGGTTTAAGGTGGAACTACAAGTAAGTACTTCCTGGTTTCCAGCAAGTTCAGTTTTCACTTTTATAAAAG